>NC_091118.1:198477336-198777336 GCF_040183065.1 Periplaneta americana | reverse complement strand
TATGTGCTCTCATTTACTTCGTTGGGGGTTTCCCAGAGCAGTTGAAGCGCAATTGCTGGATAATTTTCGGGTTGTACTCTGACTCATTTCTCTTCATTTATTTACATGTCATTGCGCGTTGTGTGGCATTGTATGGAGCAGAAACGTGAACATTGCCACGAAGTGAAGTTGAAATGTGGATCTGGAAAAGAATGGAGTGTGCGAAATGGACAGACAGAATAAGAAATGCAGCTGTATTGGAAAAAGTGGGTGAAAAAATAATGATGTTGAAACTGATCAGGAAGAGAAAAAGGAATAAGAAACTGGCTACTGAAAGATACACTAGAACGAATGGTGAATGGGAGAAAAGTTCGGAGCAGAAGAAGATATCAGACTATAGTAAGTTAACATTAAAACACATGGAAGTAGGGAAGATTGGAGAATGCTGGATTTGCAATGAAAGACCTGCCCTTGGAGAGAAAACTATTGGTGAATTAATGTCTCGATTACCATAGCCCGGTTTAAGTTCACGGTGCAGCGTGGTGTACAAGAGCGCGACTGTTCGGCGATAAATATTCACGAACATTCCCCAAACGCCGACTGTCGACGCACGGAAAAACCTGACCTAGAATTGCCTACTCGAAACCTGGGCACGCAGCGAACCTTAGTGTAGTCAGCCGGTGTAGGTGGGAAGGTATCCAGTTCGAAGGTTAGAGCAATAACACTAGAAAAGGAAATCATATTGACTTTGGATACACTAGATTAGCAAAAGTTCACAGTTGTTATAGGGTTGTTGGAATTAAGCTATTTAATTTACTTCCACCGAGTGCAGCAGCCTGTAGTATCGATAAATTTAAGAGTGTATTGAAAAACTTGCTTGTAACCAAAGCATTTTATAATATTAATGAATTTGGAATGGCTGGTAAATTAGATCGAAAAACTGGCTTGTGACCAAAGCATTTTATAATATTAATGAGTTTGAAATGGCTGGTAAATTAGATCTTATATTTTAAAATAATTATGAAGTTTTTAGTTTTATGTCCTACATACACCTATTACAATATTTTGTTTAATGGCTGCTCTCTCTCTCTCTCTCTCTCTCTCTCCCTCTCCCTCTCTCTCTCTCTTAAATATTGTAAATATATGTATGCAGCAGTGCTGGGTCGGAGTACCCCCTCTTGAAATTCAATTCAATCGATTTTACAAATATAATAACTGTATTTTATTACGTACAAGAGATAGCTAATCAATAACTTTCTGGACTGCCCTAAATGTAGGCAACACACAGGACATAGGTAACGGAGAAGTTATCTAGAACCAGTAAAACGCCTGAAATCTATAGACTACTACATGCACCACTTGAAAGGTAGAGAAGTAGTCTGATTATAAGGCGTACTGTATATGGAGAGATTCCAGGAAAATCACAATCCTTCACATGTCTGCACAAAATCACGTATAGAAGCTCAGTTCTTAAATACAATTTGACATTGTTTGATAGATTAACTCAACAGGCATGGAAGCAATGATCTTCAATGACAATTGCATGTATGCTTAACGGTACAATGAATACAAGTGCAATTCGGAAATATATTGATTGCACCTTGTATATGAAAGAGATAAAACTCTATTTTTCTGCCAGGATTCAAACCCAGATCCGCTAAATTTATATTGGGAAACACTACCACTTAGGTCACAGCGAAGGACTTCATTATAACTTGTAACGTGTAGGGGAGAAATTAACTTCCCCTAGGCCGTAGGGTTAATTCAAGACTAGATACCGCGTTGGAGTATTTATTCAAAATTATGAGACAAGAGAAATCCCAGATAATCCCGCAGAGTCCGGCGTGGGCGGCAAGTTGCCACAGGCTACTTTCAACATTCACTTCACATTGTGTGTCCAATAATCTCGGGATTCATCCGGAGTTCTGTAAAAATGCCGCACAACATGAGACAAGAAATAAATGTCATTTGAATTTTTATACCCAAACTTTTTCTAATCAAAATTTCCATAAAAGCTGTTTGCAATCATTTTATAGAGTCTAATAATGTTTAGAATTAATGATCGCTATTTGATACACTGATAAGTAGACTTCGAAGTTGAGGCACATAAACTCTGAAGTTACGTGTACACAGGATAAAGCAGTGCTTACAGAGCAGCTGGCGATGTAATCCCCTTCCACACATACCATGTCGGTTGGAGATTTTGCTATATAGGCCGAGCAAATAAATAAACTTTTGCCTGAGGAACAAATGTAAATATTATGTTGGCCAGAATACAATGTATTATCGTATCTCAGGTGTAGAAAGACCAACATAGTTACAAAATAATGTTAGCTATTTTGTGTAAAAATAAAAAAATATATATATCATATAAGCACATAATTCGTACAATTTGCAATTTAAATCACTTTTCTCACTTCGTTGGATGCGTATGTCTTTTTGTACAATCCAGGGGATGACATTTTATCATTTTTTGAGTAGTTATATGATAAATGAATTAGTTTTTGTGGTATATCTCTTCAGTAATAACAAGTATGTAAGACAATGTTATTGGCATTAATCTAAATAATGTTTATATAATTTTTTTAAACAAAAAGGCACATTTATAAATTTAAAATTATAAAATTATTTTGAAAATAGTAATCTGAAAACTCTATTGTAAAACAGTGATTCCAATAATGATTGACAATTACATATTATTCTCATAATTTGTTATGAAAACAGTAAATCTGAGGACAAAGTTGAAAATTTCAAATTACACCGAAACTATAAAGTCTCATAAAATTCGAAAATTTTAAACGTAACTACTTTCAAACTGCAGTATCACGAGAGTTTATGTTGGAGTCTGAACAGGTTGGTAGTTCTAATTCTTGAACGTAGTGGTGATGATGATAGAGTTATCTCCGAGAATTAATCACAATGTTATCAGTAAAAGAGATATCAGATCTTAAAGGAAAGAGAAAAGCAAAAGTGTCTCTCCCATGCAGACATTCCATGCTTCATGACGGAAGCATTCATATTACAAACTATTATTATCTATACATTATCAATCACAATTTTTCATCACACATTTTGAACGTTAATACATTCAACATACAGTATACATTTATAACAAATTAAGCGACTTCTTCCGTCAGGGACAACACTAATCAGTACTGATCCAGAGGATCCTGGTGTTCCCTTTGGGTTAGGTATTTGTGGGTTATGCTGTTCAATGCTTGTGTCCGAATAGATCTATATAAAGATAACATTTTCTCAGGTCTACAAAGAATTATACAAAGCAGTACTGTTTTGAAAAGTATTATTATCAGAACATACAATATTTGTAATTAAAAGAAACGACATAAATAAAATAATTGCAAAGTGTACATCACAGAAATAAACTTATCTTAAAATAATAGCATTACTTTTGATTTATCTAGAGAAAATCAAAACTCGAGTGGGATTTAATTGACTATGACACGATTAGAAGAAAGTATATGAAGGTTAGAAGAAATAAAGTACCCACTTTAATACAATAAAATATTAATTTATTTACGAAAATACTAAACTGTCTTCAACTGTATTATTGTACCATTTCATTATTACAAATATTACGCTAGATGGCAGTAGTGTGTTATGATGAGATGTTCTGTTGTTACAAGTTTTCCCAACTATACAATCTCCATTGAACTCTATGGACGATCACTAGTCAAGAAGACTTTGTTGATTCAGTTTCATTTTTATTAAAACAGTTGAATTCCACTTCAATTATCAATACATATTAAACAATCTCTGATACGTTACTTTCCATAATCTCATACAGCAGAAGCTATAACATAACCTAAATAATATAAACAAGATAATTCTAGAAAAGTTTTAATTAAGGATGATGAAATAAACATGAATCATTTTAAAAGATCAATTATTGAAAGTACAGTGCTGGCAAACAAAGAAACAAATGCTATGGAGGTGATAAAAACAAACATATGCTAGGGAGGTGATAAAAATTGTAGTATAAGCAGCCATGACTGGTTGAAACTGTCGTTCCATACCGTTTTATTGGTCAAAAGTAGTACGACGTAGTAAAAGTGTAATAGTCATTTCAAGTTCTTTTTTCATTAATATTTTATTTAGGAATACAAAGTATGAATATATATATATTGTTTAAAGTTACCTTGTTGACTAGTTCGGCCTGAAGGCCATATATAAAGTATATAATAAATTAATAGAAAATAGTGAGAATTTATTGAATATCGTCGTTGTTCTTGCAATAACTCCTATGTGACATATTTATCGATTTTCAGATTTTTGCTCTATTAAATTACTTAAATAGTGATACAGCAAATAATAAAATATCCTATATGTAATTATATTTCTTTGTTTCTAAAATGTAAGAATTCATAGTCTCCTATGTACGGCTGCCATAGGATGAATAAATTGTTTTTTCTTTCTACTGAAAACTTTTATATTTTGCACATAGGAGGTATTGCAGGAACAACAACGATATAAAATTAAAAGTACCAAAATATCTATAATTTTCGATTACATTATGGGTATAATTGTGTGTATGTTAACAATTATTATATTGGTCCACCACTGTGGAATAATGGTTAACATGCCTGACCGTGTAACGAGCGGGCTCGGGTTCAAATCCTGGTTGGGGAAAATTATCTGGTTGAGGTTTTCCCGGGGTTTTCCCTCAACCTATTAAGAGCAAATGCTGGGTAGCTTTTGGCGCTGGACCTTGGACTCATTTCGCTGGCATTATCACATTTCTTCTCATTCAGACGCTAGATAACCTTAGCAGTTGATAATCAACCAATCAAACTCCTGTATCTCCTCATGAGGAGCAGAGGCATTCACAAAGTGCCTCCATCGGCCCTATTTGTAGCCAACTTCTTCACTTCGCTCCATGTTTTCCCCTCCCTAGCAATTTGCTCCAAAACTGTTCTCTTCCATGTATTTTTTGGCCTTCCTCTTGTTCTACTACCCTGGGGGTTCCAATCCAAAGCCATTCTTTCTACTGCTCCATCTTCTTTCCTGATTGTGTGCCCTATCCAATTCCACTTTCGTCTTTTGATTTCTATTGTGATTTCTTTCTGATTTGTTATCTTCCATAGTTCTGAGTTTGTGATTATATCTGGCCATCTAATTTTTAAGATTCTTCGTAAACATCTATTAACAAATGTTTGCAGTTTATTTTGTATAATTTTACTTTTTTTTCCATGTCTCACAGCCATATAATAAGACTGATTTCACATTACTGTTAAAGATTTTAATTTTTGTAGATCTAGATATAATATAAGATTTCCGTATTGGGTACAGCTGGACAAATGCACTATTTCCATTTTTATTCGGTTTTTTACATCCTCAAAGGCTCCACCATCCTTGTCAATTATACTACCCAAATATTTAAATTCTTGAACAGTATCAGTGGTATTATTATTTATTATAACGTTATCTGTCTTTTTACTATTTAATCTCATTTCTTTAGTTTTCTTTGCGTTTATTTTCATATGAGCCCCTTTTATTACTTCTAATAAAGTATTAACTTTATTCTGCATATCACCAAAACTATGGGAGAGCAAAGATATATCAGCAAAATCCAGATCTTCCAAGGTATCGTTTAATCCCCATCTTATACCTCTTCTAGCATTGCCAACAGACCTTTCCATAATATCATTCATAATAATCAGAAATATGATCGGAGAAAGAATGCAACCCTGTTTCACTCCGCATGTAGTTGTTACATTTTCTGACAGCATACCTTTGTGTATGACATTACAAGTATAGTTTTCATAAATAAGTTTAATTAGCTTACAGATTTGTTCTGGTATACCAAATTTTGTCATTGTTCTCCATATATAATCTCCAATATGCCCCACTTCGATTACTGTGATATTACTGACCTAAGCGTTACTTCGGCGCAGAGACTACTACGTGTTCATAATATGTGCGTCCGTTTCGTCTGCAATATTCGCCGGGCTGATCACGTAACACCATCCCTCGAAATGTTGTCCTGGCTCCGTCTAGAAGTTCGTAGGAAAATCCCTGTCTTTCCCTTCTCTTTCACATATTGCATTTCTCCACTCCTGTCTATCTTGCGTCTCGTTTTCAAAATTTATCCACCCATCATAACCTAGACACACGATCACAACACTTCTCAATATTATCCATTCCCTCCCACCGAACATCCTCATATTCATCTTCTTTCACTGTGGCTGTTCCTCGACTTTGGAATTCCCTACCGAGTAATGTCAGGGACTGTCAGACATCAAACCAATTTAAGAATAGGCTAACGAAATATTTTTCTAACAATTCTTGTTAACAATAATAGCTGTTTCAGGTTTCTCAATGTTTAATGGTTATATATCACAGATAAATATCTAAATTATCTCATTATTATTATTAATATTATTATTATTATTATTATTATTATTATTATAACTATTTCTTACCAATGTTTATTATTGTCACACTAACATTAGTTATCAAGTTTTCATTATTTACTTTCATGTTGTTTTATGATCTAGATATTAATGTAATAACTATGTAAGCAATTGTATTCAATTAGAATTAGAGTCTGGCTGGGCGGAAGAGAAGGCCTACTGGCCTTAGCTCGCCCAGATTAAATAAATAAATAAATAAATTATAATTATTATTATTATTATTATTATTATTATTATTATTATTATATAATCTCTATTAAGCGAGTCAAACGCTTTTTCAAAATCGATAAATAGTAAATATAAGGTACTTTTCCATTCATTGCAGTGTTCACAGATTATTCTTAAGGTATTAATTTGATCAAAACATGATCTGCAGTTGATAAACCGTCGTAAAATAATCAATTAAAAACAATTACACTAGGCCTATTATTATTATTATTATTATTATTATTATTATTATTATTATTATTCGCCAATTTTACGATAATTTTAACTGCAGTGTAAATCTATGCTGGTGTATCTGTAGCCTACGATAAAATAATGTACATGGTTATGACGGCCATTCTCACACATTCCATTACTGAGAAATAAAGGTGGTTTTACAGGGTTTCTTCACGTACCTATATGGGACCAGCATCCTGTTCCTGCTGTACGTGTTCTGCTTCCTGCTACAAGAGAGTGCTTGCTGTACGGGTGGAGACGCCACTCCTACTGCTCCTCGCCCCCCGCCACCACCTCCCCCAGAAAAGAAGAAGACCAAAGAGAAAGAAAAAGAGAAGGAAAAGGAGAAAGAAAAAGAGAAAGAGAAGAAGGCAGGTGCTCAACCACAACAGCAGAAGGAACAGCAGGGCCAGGGCCAGCAGGCGGCACGCAACAAGGGAAGCGTGTTCCAGGTAGGGTTCCCAGCACCAGGGTTCAGACAGGGGGGACCGCAATGTGTGTGTCGTTGGTCATGCATCTGGGGGTACCTCTCATGATTGTGTACCTTCAGCAGTTCCAATATGGCATTTCGTCTTAAAACAGCTAAATTCTGCACTTTTCGTTCCATAAATGCTTAGCAGTTAACATAAAGCAACTGAAATGTTGATTGATTTATCTAGTTCATTTCTTTTATTTCAAAAGCAGGCAGGAAATTGTGTGAATAATCTTCAAAACAATGAGATAGTGATATAATATGAATGAACGTACTATAAAGATTGTTTCAAAAGTACATTGCAAAATTTCAGAGTTGGATTCCACACATGTAGAGAAAAAAAATGTTACATAATCTTGGGTCCTGAATTGATAATTATTGAAATATGTTAATGCTGCAAATTAATTATATAAAATTAACTTAGTACAGACATGTAGCTAGTCGTCGCTGATAAAGATCAGTTTTGAACGGAATCTGTTAGAACTCGTAGATGGATTGTGGTAGTTTAAACACTAAATAGGTAGGCATGGGCTCACCATTATTTCTCCAAATAGTTGGTCTCTAAATTGAGACGATTCAACAAGGCTCATGACAACAATCACCTACATAATAGCCAAATTGGCTAGTCTCTTATATATGAGACAACTCATCCCGCCTAAGTTATTCCGTGGTTTTCCTAAGGCGTAAGACAAATGTCGGGATGAGCCCTATAAGAAATGGGCCACGGACCTATATGCCCTTCCCCATATATATTCCCCTTTTCTTGCAAACGACGTATGCACTAGTTCAGAACCTATAAATTGTCTATTAAATATACGAGGTCACTCAATTAGTCGCAATTTGAAAGGACAGGGACCTCTCAAAGTGCAGATTTAGATTTCACGGCGCTTCTTCCGACGGCCTTCACATGCCTTGCCATCGAACAACAGATGACAGCGTCTTGCCATCCTAACGGCAAACACCAGCCATCTCCTCCTCGCCCCGTTCCGTGATCACTTGATCAAATCTCAGTCCCCCTCGCGTATGTGGTACCTAAGAGGTTACATCCAATTTCGGCTTCCCCTTCAAAATTTTCTAGAGCTCCTTCAGTGGAGCAGCGTAACTAGGAGTGAGACTAGTGGCCAACAGGCTTGGAGCTCACATATTTAATTTTGTACAGCCCCCAACCCCTTGCAAGGACGCGTTTTGCGTACCTTTAAATTTGTCCTCCCAGTTCTCTTTCGATTTTTTTTTCACCATTATTGCACTCACTAGCAGTCCGACAAGGGATGTACTTCATGCAAGATGGTGCCACTGTCCGTGAACACTTGGATGAATGTTATCCTGATCACTGGATAGGTAGAGGTGGACCAATTGCTTGACCTTCACGCTCACCTGATCTAAACTCGTTGGACTTTTTTGTGTGGGGTAGTTAAAGTCATTGGTATATTCAACTGCTGTGGACAATGAAGCAACACTTCATGCAAGAATTGTGAGGGGTTGTCAATACGTACAACACCAAACATTTTTGAGCGTGTTCGTACCTAAATGAGACGAGCAAAAACTTGCAGTATTGTAGAGGTGGGCATTTGCAACACCTATGAACATGGCGCATCATTTTAAATCTAAACTGGAGCTAGTAACGTACTAACATAAAATACTTGGTTGTCTGATATCTCAATAATTATCAATTTCCGAACCCATGTTTATATAACATTTTTTTAGTGTCTACGTGTGTAGAATCCAACCCTGAAATTTGCGGTGTATTTTTAAACACCCTGTATAAAAACTGCCGTCTTTCTGAGCTTTTCTTTCAAGGTCTTCTGTAGTGTAATCTTGAATTTTCAGACCCCTAATTTCCACATTCTTTACTATGTCTTCCCTCAATATTTTTTTTTTTTTCGTCTTGATAAATTTGGAAAAGGCATATGATTCTATACCGAGAAATAAGTCTTGGGATGATTTAGAAAAATCAGGATTAGTCCAAGGTTGATAGCAGAAATTCAAGAGATTTACGTTAAAAATACCCATAGTATACATATGCGAAGGGAACCTATAGAATTTACAATTCAGTTTTTTTTTAACGCAAGCAGGAAGTTGTGGAAATCATCTTCAAAGCAATGAGATGCTGATATATGAATAAACATACTAATAATAAACTGTCGCTTCCGTGCCCGTCTTCCTAAGGTTTCTATCTTGTGCATCTTGATTTTCAGACTCCTAGTTTCCGTATTCTTTAATGTTTTTTTTTTTTTTATTGATTTTGAAAAGGCATATGATTCTATATAAATTGTGGGACTTTTTAGAAAAAAATTAAAATAAATTCAAGGTTGATAGAAGTAATTCAAGGAGATTTACAATAACAGGATACCATATGTACTGGAAACTACTTATCACAACCAATAGAACCTACAAAGGATTTAAGACGAGGATACAGTCTCTAACTTACATTGTTAAATATTTACATATCAGAAGTTTTAAAGAATTGGAAAAAAAAAATTTCAAGATATAAGAATTCCAATAGGAAATCGATATCTGTTTACTCTTAATTTCACAAATGACCAAGTGATAATTGCACAAGATAATTTTTATTTAGATAATGAAACCTGTATATGAAGCATGGGGCCTCACAGTTAATTAAAAAAAAAATCAAAATATTTGGCAGTTAATAGTATTGAAAAATCAAATGTATTACTGGATGCAGGAAGAGAAATAAAGCAGGTTGTGGATTCTAAATATTTAAGAGCAATGAGAAATAAAACTGCAGGTTTGGGAGAATAAGAATTGAGCACAGAGAGGAACAAATTTCATACAGTTCCAATTCCATTTGGTGGGACAAATATATCGTACTATTACTAGTAAAACCAGTTAAGTCCAGTATTGCAAGTTTTGTAAAAAGAGCCATTAAAACTTTATTAACGTACAAAAAGTCATAATAAATTCTTTAAGGGAAATTGGACGTTATCGCATGCAAAGTAATGGTAAAAATAGCCTATCTTCAAGCAGTCACAAGTGTAATACTATTTATCACAGCTATTTCATTTTTTTAGTGATATATGTATACATATTAAGCTTTAAAATGAAAAAAGAATTCTTAATCTAGTGTAAATCCTACCCTTAAATTAACTGTTAAATTTAAACATATTTTTTATATAAATTCACTACATATCTGTGATTAGGTACACTCTATTCACTTATCATAGCACACATTGAATTAAAATTTTGGCCACTTACTGCTAATAGATACTAAAACATACCCTACTAAAATTATTAAAATATCTGTAATACTATGGGCATAGGACTTATACTAATATTCATTTTTTTTAATTTATTCACGGTGATGATTTCTGTAAGTCCTATGCCCATAATATTACAGATATATGAATAATTTTAGTAGGGTATGTTTTAGTATCTATTAGCAGTAAGTGGTCAAATTTTCAATTCAATATGTGCTATAATAAATGAATAGAGTGTACCTAATCACAGACATATAGTGAATTTATAAAAAAATTGTGCTTAATTAAAAAAAGTTAATTTAAGGATAAAGATTTACTCTAGAGTATCCATTCTTTTTCATTTTAAAGCTTAATATGCATAGACACATAGCTAACAAAAATGAAAGATCTCTGATAAATAGTATTATATTTATGGCTGCTTGAAGATAGGCTATTTTTACCATTATTTTGCATGCGATAATGACCAACTCCCCTTAAAGTAATTGGTACGTTGCCTACAAGATTTCGAACTACTCGATTTTACTAGACGGAGAGAAAAGTCGGGGACTGCACTTAACTTATTTTACACAAAAAGTGGATTTAATCGGTTTCATCAGTAATAGGATGATGTACAGATATTAATGGAATATGATTTGGGATAAGTAAGTGAAATTTGGGTATTAGATTCAGATTAAAAAAATAAAATCATGATAGTAGAATTGGATTACTTACGAAGAAGTGCGAGGTTTTCTAGACTGAAACATGTTATAAAAGAATATATTTGGGATAAAATTAAAGTTAGAGAAAACATATATAGAGGTAAATTGGTTTGGACACCTTTTGAGAATGTCGGAACAAAGATGGCCAAAAAAATTAAATGGATGGAAACTGCCGGGGAAAGTACCAATTAATTCTATTTAAATCGAAGAAACATTTCCGTTTTTATATCTGTTATGTTGCATTATAGTAAGTTACTTTCCCATCCGAGAAGTGAATATTTCATCGAGTGTTCAGCCTCAGAAGTGGGTTACAAATAAGCCATTGCCAGGGGAAAGACCAGAAATGTCAAACGAAAAACTGGCGGCATTGGAGAAAAAATATATATCTTTGATCTTTGTTGTTTCTATCTCTAAATAAATTAATTTGTGAACATTTTTATAAATCAAATTGATTGTTGAGCTTGGTGGTCAAGAGGCAGCCATATTATAATTATTTTACCTGTATTCGCATATAACTAAATTATTATTAAAGTCATATTTTGATTTCTCAGAGAACTTCTAGTTTGCCAGTTTGAAATTGATGCTTACGAAAATTTTAATTTATTACAAAATTACGGTATTTAATTTTTAAGCTTTCAAATTCAACAGAATACATCTAACACATAGATACTATTGCTTCTCAGGTTAGGTAGGCATGAAGTGTGGAAATTTATAAATGCTGTAAATAACCGTTTTTTCTTTGCATACAGAACATAAGCGAAGGTTGTACACTATGCCATGTTGGGACTTTTCCTATGCATGAACCCAAAGAAAGCTAACAGCTGCATGAAGGCCTCTCCTCTCTGGACCCATGGTGCTGCCACCTGCTTGTTTTGACTGAGGTACACTTGCAAGCATGACGCGATGTAGCCCATTTCCCAGAACTAATACATAACACTTGAACATCCAAGTAAGACATGCATTTTACTATAGGGGGCACGTGTACCACTCATGCTTGAAAGCGATACCGTACTTTTTCCTTATTTGCAAGCTGCTTGTTTTGATATGTTGCATATCCTTAGTTGCTGCAGCTTCCAGAGTCATGCTACTTCACAGTAGAGATAGGTACATAAGGGTACTCAGCAAACGTCTACAGGAAGCGTTATTTTAAACACACTTGTGTGGCCTTTCACTGTTACCACAGGTATATATGTATTGTATGCTCTTCCAGTGACCTTTCTTTGTCATCAGGTTGTGTTTGCGTCATTTCACTAGCAGTGAAAGTGCAGGCCTGTCTTTACATCTGTGTGTACTTCTCTGACTTGTGTTCTTAACTCTGATAGTCCTGTGTCTTCACGTTCTCACGTTGTGGCCGATGTTTTCACCTGATACTCCGTCAACTTTGTACCTTCTCACTGAAAATGTGTTCTTTCTGTATGCTACCTAACTTTTGAATTTAACATCATTGAGTGATATTTCACTTTTGGCACTGAAACATTTCTTTAATCCCATAACTGCCCTTCACCGACTTAATTTGTGCACTTCTTGACTCTGGATACATTCACTAACACTTTAACGTAGGTGCGGCTTGTAGATAAAATTTTTGCTACGTAAGGCGTGAAACTGATTTAATAAACTTGATATATATTCATCACTAATACCATTATGCTAATACCATCGTCACCACCAATACAACCACCGTTGTTAACGCCAATATCATCGTAGTAACCACCAACACCATCACCTTCAACACCAACAATATCATTACTAGCGTCAACATCTTCACTGACAACATAATCACCACCATTGTAGTCACCGTCAACATCATTAAAACCACTGTCGTTAACACCAATACCACCGTCAACACAATACCACCACAGTCAACACCAAAATCACCATCGTCAACACAATACCACCACAGTCAACACCAAAATCACCATCGTCGTCAACACCAAAACCACCACCTTCAACACCAGCACGGACTCATTACTAGGGTCAACATCTTCATTGACAATACAATCACCACCACCATTGTCAACATCAACACCACCACCATTGTTAACATCAACACCATCACCAATGTCAACATCAACACCATCATCGTCAACACCAACATCACCAAAATCGTTAACACCATCAACACTAACCTCACCATAATCGTCAAAACCAACAACACCAACATCACCATAATCGGCAACACCATCAACACCAACATCACCATCTTCAACACCAACCCCACCATCGTCAACATCAACACCACTACCTTCAATACCAACATCATTATCCTCTATATTATTTAATGTACGGAAGTACATACGATGTTTCCATGCAGATATTCTGCGTAATCGTACGATGAAAGAGTAGTGGAAGTATATATGATGTTTCCATGCAGATATTCTGCGTCATCGTACGATGAAAGAGGCGCTTACTCCGTCGGATTCCGGCCAATCAGTCACTCATAACGAGTGCACCTCCGCACATGTGGACATTGTCCTACGTTCATAGATACCTATGACGTAGTGCAGAGGACAGGCCACTAGAGGGAACCCAAGAGGTGGAACTTAAACTGAGACGATTCGATTCGACACCGGGATGGGAATCCGGTGTGGCTTAGTTGATAAAGCATCAGCACGTAGAGCTGAAAACCCGGGTTCAAATCTCGGTGCCGGAGAGAATTTTTCTCCGTTCCACTACTCTTTCATCGTATCATTATCCTCAACATCACCACCATCGTCGTCAACACCATCATCATCAACACTATCGTCACCACCGTCAACATCAAAAACACTACCGTCGTCAGCACCAACATCATCACCGTCAACACCAACACCATCACCGTCAACACCAACACCATCACCGTCAACACCAACACCATCACCGTCAACACCAACACCATCACCGTCAACACCAACACCATCACCGTCAACACCAACACCATCACCGTCAACAGTTACACCAACACAATCACCGTCAACACCAACATCATCACCGTCAACACCAACACCATCACCGTCAACACCAACATCATCACCGTCAACACCAACATCATCACCGTCAACACCAACACCATCACCGTCAACACCAACACCATCACCGTCAACACCAACATCATCACCGTCAACACCAACATCATCACCGTCAACACCAACACCATCACCGTCAACACCAACACAATCACCGTCAACACCAACATCATCACCGTCAACACCAACACCATCACCGTCAACACCAACACCATCACCGTCAACACCAACACCATCACCGTCAACACCAACACCATCACCGTCAACACCAACACCATCACCGTCAACACCAACACCATCACCGTCAACAGTTACACCAACACAATCACCGTCAACACCAACATCATCACCGTCAACACCAACACCATCACCGTCAACACCAACATCATCACCGTCAACACCAACATCATCACCGTCAACACCAACACCATCACCGTCAACACCAACACCATCACCGTCAACACCAACATCATCACCGTCAACACCAACATCATCACCGTCAACACCAACACCATCACCGTCAACACCAACACAATCACCGTCAACACCAACATCATCACCGTCAACACCAACACCATCACCGTCAACACCAACATCATCACCGTCAACACCAACACCATCACCGTCAACACCAACATCATCACCGTCAACACCAACATCATCACCGTCAACACCAACACCATCACCGTCAACACCAACACCATCACCGTCAACACCAACATCATCACCGTCAACACCAACATCATCACCGTCAACACCAACATCATCACCGTCAACACCAACACCATCACCGTCAACACCAACATCATCACCGTCAACACCAACATCATCACCGTCAACACCAACACCATCACCGTCAACACCAACACAATCACCGTCAACACCAACATCATCACCGTCAACACCAACACCATCACCGTCAACACCAACATCATCACCGTCAACACCAACACCATCACCGTCAACACCAACACCATCACCGTCAACAGTTACACCAACACAATCACCGTCAACAACATCGTCACCACCGTCAACAAAAACACTACCACTGTCGTTAACACTAACACCATCACCGTCAACACCAAAATCATCGTCATCAACACGAACACTACCACCGTCGTCAACACCATCACCATCACCGTCAACACCAACACAATCACCGTCAACACCAACACCATCACCGTCAACACCAACACCATCACCGTCAACAACATCGTCACCACCGTCAACAAAAACACTACCACTGTCGTTAACACTAACACCATCACCGTCAACACCAACATCATCGTCATCAACACGAACACTACCACCGTCGTCAACACCATCACCATCACCGTCAACACCAACACAATCACCGTCAACACCAACACCATCACCGTCAACACCAACACCATCACCGTCAACAGTTACACCAACACAATCACCGTCAACAACATCGTCACCACCGTCAACAAAAACACTACCACTGTCGTTAACACGAACACCACCACAATCGTCACCACCACCACCACAAGCACCTCCTCATTACTACATAACACCATCATTGTCTTCAAGTTTGAAGGTTTGCTGCGGCCTGAATCTTATGAGGATCTTCAACTAAAACTATACATTCACAAGTAGAAGGGCGCGTGATAAAGTGGTCAGAATTCCTTAAAACAAATACAAGACGAGAGAGATAAATATCTGCTTCTCTATTGGAATCAAATTCACTTCAGCTGGATTTGTGTACTTTAAATGAAAATATGAAATTAATAAATTCTGAACCTAAAGAACCTCTTCAGTAAAGTACTAAATAATCCCTAAAAGAAGTTAATTTTTCACGCTGCTTTAGTCTTGTCAACAGATGCGCGTAGTTATTTTCGAGAATAGAGTCTTATGACCTGCAGTCTTCATTTTCTGTATTTCCTAATATGATAACGAGAAAATTAATTTGCGTTTGTCGAGTGGAGGTATAAAATAGGCACGATCAGGATATTGGAGCTAAAATTTGTCTGCTATATAGTAGACTACATGCTTGTACCAAAGTCAGTACGATTTCTAATACACAGATCAATATTTTACCAAATAACTGACAATTCTGCAGCCGCCCCTACTACAGCATTTACTCACATTTCACTCTAACACCAACTGTGTGCTGCTTCACCTTCCTCTAAGTGTGTATTTCACGTCTTCTTCTGAAATATTTTGTGTCTGTCAATCTGTTTAACATACTTGTATGCATTTTCGTTTCTCGCTCATATAGATATATATTGTATGTCTTTTATCTTCTGGTTCTTAGATCTCTATTTGCCTCTTTACTGCGAAATCTGAGATAGCATTTCATATCTACTTAGTTAAATATGGCAGTCCCGGTGAGAATTACAAGCCGTGTGACAGCTAGGTAGCATGACTAGGGGCTGCTGAAATCTGTTTTATTTGCTGTTATGTTTGATTTGGCACCACTGCAGCGGGAGGTGTATCCCCGTAAGATGAAGGACTTGATCAAGTTGAAACAACAGCTGGAACAAAACTCGGGCCTCGTGCAGGCCAAGGTGAGTCCTGCTCGCGCTCTCTGTGTAACTCACACAGCATGCTAACGGAGATGTTTGTGTGGTGCACCATTGCGCTAGAATGCTTTTGGCAACAAGAAGAGACAATAGTCTTTGTTTCCTTTCCGTCTGCAGGCATGATGGTCCTATGTCGAGATATCTCGCTTGTAAAGTAAGAAAAGATGGCTTTCTGCTTCAGTCCATATTGTTGGGAGTTTGAGATAAATATTTGGAAATGTGTTCGTTTTGTATTTGTGTAATCTGTCATTAGTTAATTAATTACTATATGTAACAGTATTAATGTAGTCCTGTTATATGCTGTTTGAAATAACAGAGTTTTATATGAATCAAAAAATATGTTTAATAATCATCCGTATGGGTAGACTGCTTTAAGAACGCGCCTGATAGACTAAAATACAAGGAAAACTTGTCAAGCCTATTTAAGTGTTCAGGTCTTTTTGGTGGTTTATCTCTGTCTATGATCTGGAAAAACTAGTACAAGGAGTTTTCATTAACGAATAAACCAATGATAATAAAGAATAAAGAAAACTGTAGGACTAGAAGCTTTCCTGGTGTTGGATATGAAATAATTCTTCGCAGGTTCTTAGCCAGGTGAGTTGGATGTTGCTTCCAAGCTTTCGTTCGTCTTCTTTAGGGATTGAAATGCCGTGGAATCATGTCTAGCCGGTATACAGGGTGATTCACGAGGAAAGGTAAAAAATTTGGGATGTGAATTCTGAAGTCATTCCGAGTAAAAAAGTTCATATGAACATAGGTCCGTTTTCGAACTATGGCGGAGCTAGATCCATTTTTTTTTTTTGGTAAAACGTCTCGCCCCAATGTGAATCAGACGTTACCATATGCTGCTGACGTGAGGGATGAGACAAGGTCACGGATCGCAATGAATGACATAACATTGGAATCTGCATTGTGAGCGATGAGGATAAGATAAGTTCATTCACCTCACAAATCGGGTGATGGGGCATTACAAATGTCTAACTCTCCCGAGCGATGAGCGCGATTCACGCCCGAGCGCAACAGTGCATTGAAGCAGGAGGAGGTACCTTTGAAAATGTGCGAAAACGTCGACCCCGACATCTAGAATATTGGGTATGTATGCATACGTGAATATAAACTTTTAATTTGTCCGTTATCTGTCTCTAAATGCGAGTTAGTACAATGGAATCCCAGAAGGTTTTGTGGAATCAAAGAGCCATATCTCCGTAACCGTTCGAAAACGGACCCATATTCATAAGAATTTTTTTGACTCAGAATGACTCCAGAATTCACATCCCAAATTTTTTACCTTTCCTCGTGAATCACCCTGTATAAGAGCTGTAAGGTTTCCCGCTGCGGACCAATCAGGAGCTAGTTCCTAGTTCCGACCGCTTGCCGTATTCTGGTTGGTCGAAGCTTGTTAATGGCAGGTTTCCACGCTGTACTCACCTGTAGGCCCCTGTCTCTGTTTAAATTATTGTCATCTAGCTGGATTTCGATGGCTTCCTTGATGACCAGGTCCTAATAACCTGATGGCTTATCTAAGAGGTGGTGGCGTCGAAATATATCTTGTGGCCCCTTTCCAGGCTGTGTTGCGCTACTGCCGACTTATCGGGGTAATATAGCCACTTACGAATAAGTCTAGCTGCCGAAATGTAGAATAAAATCATTTTTTAGCAACCAAGCCAATTTTCTATGTGAAATTTTGTAGATTCCTTGGTCTCCCGTATTTTCTTCAAAAATAAGTTGGCAATTCTAATACACACACTAATGAAATTACAGATATTTTAAATAATTCTGAAAACATTTCAAGATTACTGCAATAATTGGATTTGATTAAATCTAAAACTCAATTTTAAGCCAATGTATTCACATCAGCATTTCTGATATGATTGGTATCCAACTAATAAAACAAGACCTAAAAGTATTATTCTTATTCCTGTTTTTATTATTAAACCAAAAGATATATAATATATTTAATTTGAATTCAGAATGTTTTTTAATCTATAAGAAATTTGACATATTTTATTTGAATTCAGGATGTTCCTTATCTCTCTGTAATGTGCAATCTATTACTTGGAACTTAAGAAGAAAATAAAAACTAAAAAGTCTTAAAATTTTAATTAAAAGCAAAAAAGAAAAAAATTGTCCGTATTGGACCCGAAGTTTGGATCTTAAAGGTTAGGTTAAGTGATAGTGACTGCATGCCGGTTAGGACGACCCTTTGCACTTCGGCCATACTGAGCCTATTGCGCACCCCGAATTGTATGGGATGAATGAGGATGAGGGTGTACTAGCCCACCGGCCGCATGTGACCCCTCACACGCTCAGCCAAGGGGCCTCCTACCCTCCCCCGCTCCAAGTTCATACTTCCAAGGTGACCAAGCAGCACAGGGTCCATTCCAATGGCCCTTCCAAGGTCGCGGAGCACCCTTGGAAGTGCTCTTAAGGAATGAATCTTGGCAGAGATACTGCGGAATGCTGGGAACCCAGAAACAGTTGCGGAGAGAACGCCCCCTCCCGTAAGCGGATGAAGACATGCGTCTTGACCTGAATATGGCTAATGAGTGAGATGAGAAAGATGAATAATATGATATGAAAATCGAAATTCTTTTTCTATACGAGAGGGGAAGGGAAATGGACCGTGACAATGAAAATTCCAACCTGGCATCCTAAGTAACTGTGGAAAACCAAGGAAAAACCACAGTCAGATTGGTCGGTCGGGGAAACGAACCACGGGTTTCCCATGTGATACGCATGAGCCAACTCGCTCTGTGATTCTTATAAAACAGAACTTCTAATAATTTACCAAATAGCATTGTTAGAATATTATATTTTTGGAAGGAGCATCAACAGAGTATACTGAGTGTTGCCATATTCCCAATTTTAATTTTGGATTTATGTAAACAGAGAAGTGTTTTGATTTTCTCTAAAGAATCGGATGGTAAAGTGCGTGTATGCCAGTTTTTCTTCACTCTCGATATAGTGTTATCGTCCACACCTGTGGGGTAACGATTAGCGCGTCTGGCCGCGAAATCAGGTGACCCGGGTTCGATTCCCGATCAGGGCGTTACCTGGTTGAGGTTTTTCCGGGGTTTTCCCTCAACCCAATACGAGCAAATGCTGAGTAACTTTCGGTGCTGGACCCCGGACTCATTTCATTGGCATTATCACCTCCATCTCATTCAGACGCTAAATAACCTGAGATGTTAATAGAGCGTCGTAAAATAACCAACTAAAATAAAAAAAAGTATAGTGTTATCTTTTTTTTTATTAGTCACAGTCTAGTTGAAATATATACAGAAGAGGTTTACAATGTAGTCTATTTTTTTTAATAACTGCCTCCCATTGGAGGTAGCCCAGAAGGACTCAGTAAACTCTCCTACATGAATTTTACAATATTAAATGTTTACATAAATTTGTTGACAGAAAATTAAAATAAACATATATGAATTACAAAGTGAAGAAAAAGAAATTAAACAAAGTGAATATGACGACTCAAAATTTGGCAAGAGCGTTTCAAAACTGAAGTTATGATGTCAGTAGTAAGTGTCTGTGGTAGTTCAAAAGTCTTCCTGAAGCTTTCAAAGAACTTGGGAATCACACCACGAGCTCCAATAAGAAGACCAATCACCTCAATGTTTTCAAGCTGGCATTTTGTTTTGAAGTAATCAACTGTTGGCAGATAAATGTTTTAGTATCAATTTCATGAAGCATTGTTGAATGTCATGAATTCACCTACAGAATAGAAGGCGTGAGAAATTAGGTACTTCTTTAATTTGGCTCTAAATAATCTTATGTTTTGAGTTCCATTTTTATATCGATATGGAGACAATTAAAAATTTTTACTGCCATATAACGCACTCCTTTTTGATAGTACGATAGACTTGCCGATGGAGATGAAAGTCATTTTTGACGCGTACTTATGTTATGAACTGTTGAATTAGTTACAAAGTTTCACGATTACATACGAGGAAGATTATTAATGAAAAAATATACTCACAAGCCATGGGCATTATTTATAGTTTTTTAAATAGTCCTACACGATTCCCTAGAAATATCGATAATATGACCAGTCTCCAAAATAAAACATTTTACATTAGTTCTTTCTACCAAGGACGAAGCTCCTGCTGTTATAAGTTCATGCTTACACTAAAAGATATATATTTGTGTACTCTTCTTCATTGTTATTTCCTTGGGTTTTCTTTCAATAGCTAGAGCAATAGAGGCTAGCTAATTTGTAAACATTCTTAGGTGACTAGAGCTTGTATTATGAGAAACGCGCCTCAGCAATTTGTAACTGTGATGTCGGAGTGTTAGCAGCATGTGTAGAGTCATGGCATGGAGTTACACAGAGCGTTGCTTGTGTGGTAGTTGTGTGTGAGGCTCATGGAGATGGTAAGAGAAGGTCATGTCATAGTTATAAACTTAATGGAGACAAACTGACAAGGAAGCAGTCGTGGATGTTTTAGGTGTGGTGTCCCCTCCAGGGACTGGGTGGTTCCTGGTAATGCGATGAAGTACTGTAGTTGTGCAGTTACAATCTCACTCTAAGTGTAATGGGCTACTACAAAGAAACGTTAGCAGTATATACAAAAGTTCATCATAATCTACCGTTCAACAAAATTGCCTAATCAAAATACTAAAATATGCTTTGGTATTATATAATTCTGGTGTCCCATCACTGTAGGAAACTAGAGTGCCAACACAAAATAAGATTTGCCACTTAATAAGTATTCACTCACCTTAAAAAGGTTTTAAATTTTATTGCAACATAAAATGTTTTACTTAAAATTTCTCAGTATGATTCATGTTTTATTATTTTTCGGTTTTTGTTACTTAGAGGTTTTAATTTGTTTTTCATCGCCCTTAGTGTTTAGCTGTTTAAATAAATTGTGATCCAAATAATAAATTTTCACCATTATTTGAACGTGGTTAATCTCTATAAACGTTGGTCTATTGAAGACATTTTTAACTTTGGTACCGCACTACTTCACTTTTAAAGATATTATGAACATCATTGTCTTAGGAAGTTTTTAATTGGCAATAAAAAGTAAAAACAGGAGTTATCAAAATATCGCATCTCATACAGTGGCTCGTAGAATGCGTAATACCACTCTGGAAAAAAGTTTAATTGTTCAATATCTTCATCTGTTTTCGATAAATGTTACATTTATTTCAAATTTACGTCCCTTAACTTGCTTTCATAGGTATTTCTGTGCATAGGCGGAGAGAAAACCGTTTCCTTGGGGGAGGCAAAGCAAAACTATAGATTCCTCATATAATGAAGTTATGGGGGACATTATTTACCTCCTCCCCCGCTAAAGCTTAACCCTGGTAAAGTATATCTGAATATGATCATTTAATAAAGGTATTTTTGAGGGGCATATTTCTTACAGAGTTACATCTATATCCGCGATGTTTCGGACCGAGTTGTATAAGGCTTCAACTGTATGTCTACTACAAATTATAATAGGGCATAACTTAAAACAATCTCCTTCTTTTTGTCTCTCGTACAGAAACACATGCATACATCAATAATACTACGTAACAGTGATGATAAAGTTTTTTTTTATCTGAAGCTTACTTTCCTGAAGATAACATATTAAAATGTAAACCTTATTTTATTTAATCTCGTCTTTAAGTTTACACATAATACCAGGATCACTTTTCTTTTTTCTGCATTGTTTGTGCAGTATGTTATTCATATTTCTCCAAGTGGCGGTCTGAACACCTACAGACTTCTAACACATGAGTACAGGCTGTTACAAAAGAAAAATTACAATGCTTTCATTCCTCAAATGAAGCATAGAAATTCTTATACATTCAGAAATTTAAAATAAATATAGTCCAGACACGTGATCTGAAGACATTAATTCGTCAATTTAAGCGCAGAAACTTAATCATAAACAAAAGCAAAAAAGATCTTTTGAATTCAGTATTTTCTAATATAAAATAGAAAGAAAAAAAAGAGTTGAGACAATATGCTCCCCCATAACTCTACCTATGCTTCAATGGTTGAAAAGTGCGAAAGAAATTTAAATAATAATAATAGCAGTAGTAATAATGATAATGATAATGATAATGATAATAATAATAATAATAATAATAATAATAATAATAATACATATAATATGAAAAAGACTATCATCTATTGGCAAATGTACCAATATTTTCAGATGGATTGTTAGTACACAAAATAAAACATAAAATATAAAAATTGAAGTACTAGCAATTCAGCAAGCATGGAACATAAAGTGCTTGTGATTTCAACAGTGATTGGAATCACAGAAATAAAATACTAAAGAATTATAGTGATTAAAATCGGTACCAAGAAACATTAAAACGATCCCTTACTGAAAGCAACTGTAGTACAGATACATCATGCATATGTGCTACAGTTCGAAACTTTAAAGTAATAATAACAATATTAGTAAGCTTATATATTAACATTTTGTTTCGAATACTGAATACATTGTTGTTTTTTTAAATTTGATTGGATCCCATTGTGTTAATAATAAATTAACTAGCATATGTATTCCACTATGTTTATTTTTATTTTATGAGGTAAATTTTTATGTAACTGCCTCTTTTGAACCACCGGCGTGGCTCAGTCGGTTAAGGCGCTTGCTTGCCGGTCTGAAGTTGTGCTCGGGCGCGGGTTCGATACCTGCTTGGGCTGATTACCTGTTTGAGTTTTTTCCGAGATTTTCCCCAACCATAAGGTGAATGCCAGGTAATCTATGGCGAATCCTTGGCCTCATCTCGCCAAATACCATCTCGCTATCACCAATCTCATCGACGCTAAATAACCTAGTAGTTGATACAGCGTCGTTAAATAACCAATGAAAATAAAAAAAGTCCTCTTTTAATCTCATTATGTACCTAAATCGTATTAGAATGTAATTACTTAAAACCGATCCAGTTGTATGTTCAACTATGTAAACAAGTTTTAATCCTGGTTGAGTGTAAAGGTAAGCGTTCACTACATCGTATCACACTCATCGGATAAATCGCACGGATCGGAAAAAGACTATCTTTGCTTTAATTGTTACGTAACCGCGTTCACTACATCGTATCGCATGCATCGGCTCTCGGCAAATCCGTCCACTTTTCTCGGATGAGCAACTTTTCCAATGCGTGCGATCATAGCCTTCTTTAATAAATCAAATCAATTTTAATTGTCAACTGTTACTATTATGTTGTGCCATGTTCAGTGTCGCGCCAAAAGGCAGGCAGAAAACTTATTTCGCTTGTGGAAAACTGCGAAGAATTATATAATTTGAGGCGTTCCCATTACAGTAATCAAGTCGTTTCTTACATAAATATATTATGTAACCAATATTTCTTTCGTTTCTTCCTCTTCAATTAAGACGCATGAAGCAATTACAAATTCTTATTCGCTAACAGTCATAATTAATAGACCTAACCTCAACTCCTCTGTTTTCAGCAATGTCAATATCGTACGATGTCATGTTTTAGACAGCTGATAGGGGAATCCGATGAGGCGATGAGGTGGAGCCGTTACAGTGAACGCACTGCACTTAAAATATCCGTTGCGTGCGATTCGTACGAGGAGTGCGATACGAAGTAGTGAACGCTTACCTTAAGAGAAGGCCTTACGGCCTTAACTCTGCCAGGTTAAATAAAGCCATTATTATTATTATTATTATTATTATTATTATTATTATTATTATTATTATTATTGCATCAAATCGATTGGATCACATTAATGAAATACATTTATAACAGAGTTATTGGCACCATGACTGCTTTCTTAATAATTATAAAATATCGTGTAGTGTTCAAAAGAAGTGCAGAATTAATTTAGGGGAGAGTTGGGTAGTATCGGACATCGGGTAATATCGGACAGTGCGTTTCTTTCATCTACCACCAGATGGTAGTACCTGAATAACATGGTTACGTTTCTGTATGCGACATCACAGAAACGTAACCATGTTATTCAGGTACTACCATCTGGTGGTAGATGAAAGAAACGCACTGTCCGATATTACCCGATGTCCGATACTACCCAACTCTCCCCTATATTACAAAAATTTTAGTAATAACAAAAAATTGCAACAAATTGCTTCAGTTTTAATAAACAATTAGAAGAATAATGAAGTTGTAGAACTGTTAAGAGTAAAGAAATAGAAATAAATTTAAAATACATTCTTAAGGGTATATGTACGTGAATGACCACAATTATTATCAGAAAATACAGGCTCTAAATTTCTAAAATTTTATAATGAAATGAACTCAAAATTGGACAAAAATTACAAGGTACCACAACAAGACTTATTAGAAATTAAATATCTGATAAAAGTTTTAAAAAATGTTGCTAATAATATTTTTAAGAATTCACTTTTTACTTTAAATTAAATTTTCCAAAATTTGAAAGTTTTCACACATATTACTTCATAACTCCACAACCATTAGAGATAGAATTCTGAAATTTTGTACACTGATTTAACACAAATTTATGCAAAAAGTAGACTACAATAATTCCCGTTTCTTTGAAAATAGAAAAAGTAGGTCACAAAACATTATATAAATTTTAATATATTTAATATAGAGGACAAATAAAAAAATAATTGTATTAAAATAAACAATTCTACATGTCTGAGAGTAGTCTACTTTTCAGAAATAAGTGTTTATTACATCCAGGAAAACTATTAAAGATGTCAGAGAGACCATAACAAATGATGTAACTGCAGAATTTTTTTTTTTTCATACTCTGATAAAAACTTATTTGAAAAATATCATTAGTAACCTTTTTTTATACTTTTGTCAGATATTTAAGTTTTAATAAGTCTTGTTGTGGTACATTGTAATTTTTGTCCAATTGTAAGTTCATTTTCTTATAAAATTTTAGAAATTTAGAACCTGCATTTTCTGATAATATTTGTGGTCATTCACGTACACATACCCTTAATAGTAGCCATTATTGTCCACCAACATTAGTGCCAAAATCTTTGATTCGTGTATAGAATACAGGGGTATCTCGTTATTCCTACGAAAGGATCCCGGAAGAATTTGTTTGCATTAATAGTGTATCATATTATAAGTAAGTTAAAACTGTTAATGTCACTTGGGAATGTAGCTATTTTCTTGCAACTTCGTACCAGTATGCGGACTTCGGGTTCACATACGATCCACATGCCTGGTCTTTGCAAGCAACACAGCAGACTTGTGTGTGCAGGGTGTGCTGCGGAATCTACGCAGCAGCAAGGATGTGAACCTTAATGATGGTGGGGGTGGAGACAGTCCTTCTCAAGAGAAACTAACTGGTTCTGACTCGCAGGACCTGGAGTCTGGCCGCCCTCCCAACCAACCAAGGAAACGAAAGACATCACAGAATGTTCACAGTCATGGCAGCTTTTTCCTGCGTGTCGGTGCCATTGGTGAGCATGTTAAGAATTAAAAAATTAAGGTATATGTACACCCACAAAACGCAAAAAATGATGAAAAATTAGAATTTTCAAAATACAGAGTGATTTATATAGAACTGACACATTTCTTTCATTAATTGTTTCAAAACGAATTGTGCTAGCGACAACTTATTATACCTAAAATGTAGAGGAATTTTGGGAGATTATTTACTTCTATAGCAAATGTTGAAAATTTCCTCCATCCTGCATAAGGCACAACTCAACACGTCGTTCCATGTTACTGGCAACTCGTTGGAGGACTCTGTTGTCAATAGCTTGAATCTCCTGTGTGATGTTGTGCTTCAGATCGTCCAATGTCTGGGGACGTATGGCGTAAACCCTGTCTTTTAAGTAACCCCATAGAAAGAAGTCCGGCGTTGTCAAATCTGGAGATCTCGGTGCCACAGGTTCCTGGAAATTATTCGATCGTCAAAGAAACTTGCAATTAGTTCCATGGATTCATTTGATGTATGGCATGT
Source organism: Periplaneta americana (assembly GCF_040183065.1). Lineage (NCBI taxonomy): Eukaryota > Metazoa > Arthropoda > Insecta > Blattodea > Blattidae > Periplaneta > Periplaneta americana. Next base: position 198,750,663 of record NC_091118.1, on the reverse strand, counting down.
AGCGCCATCTTGCTGAAAATATCCTTGACTCAGCTCTAGATCGTCCAGTTGCTCAACAAACCCCATGAAAATCAGTCGGTACTCTGCAGTGTTCACAGTCTGGTTAAAAAAAATTGGCCCTTTTCACTCACTAGAGATCCAGTTGTTTCCAATTTGTTTACCAGTCCCAGTATTGTGTTTCTTTTGGGAGGATTGCGAACACCAAATTCTCTCTGGTATGCCCTTTGAGTAGCTGTAATTGAATTCGTAATCCAGTATTGCTTCACAAGGAAGAGTCGTTGATTTAATGTGTACTGCATTTTCACGTTGACACAAAATGTCAAAAACAGCTGCCAACAATAGGAATAAAACATAAACATCTGCGCATCTAGTGCTGCCAACAATAGTGCGCATCTAGTGACAAGGAATCAAAACTCCAGAACATTCTGCTTAATTTGGTGATAAAATTGGGTCATTGAATGAATTTCCAACGGAATAATTAAAGAAAGAAATGTGTCGGTTCTATATAAATCACTCTGTATAACTATTTTAATAGAGAATTTTCTCCACTTTAATTTGATATAAGAATTTTCGATTTATGCCTTATGGTTTTTCAGATAAGTCCCATTTTCCAAAATACTGCATCATCAGCCACGGTCACTTAGTCTACTTTTGGAGTGCATTACTTTTGGAGTGATTTTCATAGCAGTCAATCCCCTCGTCCAGCATTGCTTGTAAAATAAACTTCTTTCTAGTCCCGAAATAGATGCATAGATATCTGGGCATGATCATTAGATTGAAAAAACTTTTTTATATAATGAAGTAATTTATAATCTTTTACTGTTAGTCATAAAACTGTAAATTTGTGTGTCAATGATGTTGTACGTCATTTTAATAAGAGTCCAAAAGTAGAAATTACAATTCTGAGGAGGATGGGCATAAACCCTGGGACAAACACCATCGCAGGATTTGTTGCATCAATGGAAATAGGGACAAAAATATAAAAAAAAAAACATTCAACACCTGAAGTTAAAAGAAGGAGGAGGTATTTGAGAGGCAGAAAGAAGCCGAAACTGGACCGACATGAAGCTGCTTAAGGGGTGACATATGATGATGGAGTCTTCTAGGCTCTGAAAGTTTGTGGCTCATTTCCTATTTTATAATATTTAATTCTTTCAAACATGATATCTCAGTCAAATATGGTGATACCAAGAAGATATTGGTGTAATTTTGAAGCTTGAAATGTCCCCCAGTGCCTGACAATGAGTAAAATAACATTAATATAATTAATAATTATGTATGGATTTTTTACATGATTTATGCAATATAAAATATTATTGTAAGTTACATATATGGTAATATTTAATTAATGTAAATAAAAATAAAAAATAGCTCTATGTCAGGTACTAAAGAATAGTTTTAGCTATAAAACAGTGAAAAAACTGTGGCTCTATCTTAAAAACTGCATGAGCTGTCATGTCAAAATTATAAACAAAATAATTTTTAAAAACAATTTAGACATAATTTCAAGGGATCTATTCACTTCATTCTTTTTATGGTACCGGTACCATTCTCAATTGTATAAAAATTTTACAGAGCAAAATTATAGAAAACAGAGTTTTTTGTACGTAAAGGTGTACATATACCTTAATTCACAATCGTCTTGAAAAATACTCTTATTTTTGCTTGTATCTTTATAAGTCAGTGATGGTTTGACATTGTGCGGTCAGTTAGAGTTGATTCGTAATATAAAATTAAACTTTGTGAAGTTTTGATGCTGTAGACCTGTGACAAGCATCCACAGAAAGCAAAGTTCATGGGATTCAAGTGAGCGAACCTGAAGCCCATTCGGTGGGACCTCTGCTAACAATTCAACAGAATAAGTTACCATCCAACCATATATGAAACACATACCGGTACTATGAATTGTCCTATGGTGCAGAACTTTTCAGATATTGTATATTATAGGAAATAGGGTAAATTAGGGTCTGTTGGACAGTTGGGCATGTTGGACACTTTGTACTTTTAACGTGTTACCTCGCCACTTGTGGGAACCACATTCTGCTAGAAGTCAATGACGGAAGTAGCCACGAGTGGGGTTACTTCCGTCATTGACTTCTAGCAGAATGTGGTGCCGACAAGTGGCGAAGTAACACGTTAAAGTACAAAGTGTCCAACATGCCCAACTGTCCAACAGACCCTAATTTGATATTCTAGTCTGAAATAAACGCAAGTATTTAGCAAAATTTTATAGCTATAAGTATGCAAATTGTTTTGGGCCGTCTATTTGCTTATCAAATTACAATATAGTGGTCATTACTATAGTACATTTTATTAAATGTTTAACGTTTTCGGCATTAAAATGCCATCTTTAGATCAATAGTTACGCTCAAAGGAACATGCTAAATACATGGAACAGCAAATGTACAGAAATGTACAATATGGATAAAATCAGGATATAAATTATTCAATAATATAAAGACATAGTTACTAGCGTTATGCTGTGTTCAAATTTGTGAATGCACACAATATTTATCAAGCAAGTGCATAAGTTGGTTTGGATTAATAGGCATCATATAAATGTACAATTTATTTCCTCAACGCCAGTAGATTCTATGAGATTCCTCACTAATATTAACAGCATCAAAATGACAATAGAAGAAAAAGCACTGATTCAATATGAAAAACTCATCAGATTACCAGGAAACAATTGGCATTCATACAGTCCTCTCTGTAGATTGAAAACTCAAAAAAGTTTCATATCCATTGTTCAAGAATTAAAACAGAAAATCAATATCCCGAATTTAAAAGAAAACTTACAAATTAAACCAAACCCTTTAACTCTATTAAATATAGAATATAATCTAAATTTAACAGAAGAAGTACTCAAATCAGAAGTAAACACTGAAATACTGAAACAATTGTCTTTAGAGACAATTAATATTAGGTACCCTCCACAAAATTGGCTTCATTTATACACCAACGGATCCTTGATCTCCAGAGAACAAGGTGCCGGTGCAGGTGTTACGTGCTGTCTCTTCTCACTTTATAGATCTCTTGGATATGGAACAACAAGTTTTGATGGTGAAATCATTGCAATAAGTGAAAGTCTCAGGAATCTTCTATGCCACATCAATAAATTTAGGAATGCAGTTATATTGTCAGACTCCAAAGCAGCTATTCTATCAATAGTCTCTAAACACACACCTTCATCTCAAACAGCAGAAATAACTAAAATGCTCTCTCAATTAATATCACTCAATAAAAGAATAGTATTCCAATGGATACCATCCCATTGTGGAATCCTGGGAAACGAGAATGCGGATGCTTTAGCAAAGAAGGACAGCACTGCTACTTACAGACCTGTTACTAAATCTACGTATTACTCTGTGAAGAGATTTATTAAATCTACATACTTAGACTTCAACAAACAAAATTTGATAACTCAATCCCAAGGGAAAAAATGGAACTCTCTGCATCAAAATCCACAGTTAATTCCCGATTTACCACGAAAATCGTCTGTAGCTGCATTTAGATTGGCAACAGGCCATGATTGTTTGGCCAAACACCTGCATAGAATTGGAATATATCAGTCCCCTAACTGCCCATTGTGCAACTGAAACCAAGAAATGGATTCGGAACACCTCAAAATCTGTGCTTCAGTGGCTAGTCATGATAATATCTTTGAAAAATATTGGAGTGCAAGAGGTCAAATGACTTTATTGTCAAACGCCTGGCATTAGAAAACAACAACAACAACAACAACAATTTATTTCCTGATTTTATTCATATTGTACATTTTTGCATATTATTTGTTGTTCCATGTATTTAGCATGTTCCTTTGTATGTAACTATTAATCTGAAGATGGCATCTTAATGCCAAAAACGTTTAATCATTTAATAAAATGTACTATAGTAATTAACACTATATTGTAATTTAATAAGCAAATAGACGGCCCAAAACAATATATATATACTTATAGTTATTCCTGCTTATCGATCAACTACTATTATCATTATGAAAAAAATGTTATAGCCTATAGTAAATAAGTGAATTTAATAACACTGACAATATAACATACTACACAGAGAGGCAGCGAAAAGTTACCGCACTATGCAGGGGATGTCAAGGAACAGATTGTCCACAATCCATTGTTCGACTCACCCGTAAGCTGTAGTAGCGTGGACGGGCGTTCAGTTTCATTACGACAGTCCTAAAATTCCCGAGTGGTGGGGATGGAATGCGCGGACAGCGGAAAGCGTATGGAGTGTTTAGTTGAGGAGTGGAGTGTTTCTTGATTTTTTTTTTATTTCTGGGGAACTTTAAAACAGAAAGTGTACAGGAGTGACAAAAAAAACCGGATCGACCCTTGTAGCTGATTTCAGAGCCTTGTTCATTCCAAAGCACGATAGACCGGTAACTAAGACTTTCGTGGTTCGAATCCTGCCTGAGAAGGAAACTTTTTTTGTTCCTTATTCAAATTTATTCCCAATACTTTTCGATTGCAACGTTATTTTACTACTTAAGGGAACCAGGTAGTGATTAGGGGCGGGCCAAAAATCCAATTTTTTGTTTGGCGTTATAAAATAAAGTACAAAACTTGCTCTTTGAAACAATGTGAACATTGTGGGGGAGGGTATTTCTGCAGATAAGCCTTTTAAATTACCTCTTTAAATTTGGCGGTGCATGTAACTTATACATTATTACATTTTTAAATGCAGTTTTCCATTTGTTGACATTTTTCAAACTTAAGTGCACTTTTCTCTGAAACTGCTGAATAAATTTAAATGAAATTTTTACAGTGTTTTCTGCAGCCAGTGTTCTATATAGTAGACCTACGGGTTTAAGAATATTACACACATAACATGAGAAAAAATATGTATGCATTGAGAAACTGTAAAAAAAAAAAAAAAAAAAAACGAAGTTCAATATTTTTTCAGTTTCACTAGGGGTGAAATATTTAACTAAATTTTGCTTTAGAATTTACAATACACATTACTAGATAACTTAAAAAAATAAAAGGTATAAAAGTGAAGATTTTAGTAAGTAATGTGCACCTGAAAAATGAGGTACACTTAGCAAAGTGGGAAAACATGTTATTAGTTAGGGCCTTTCTTTTGCACTTGGATATGAAACAAATTAGTTGTCTTTTATACCACTGAATTGAGAATGATTGATTATATAAGCCTGGAAATATTTATTCTATTCTGAGCACTAGAAGCCTAGAAATATTCCACTAAACTTTTGTATTGAAATTTTTTAATCACACAGGCATCACTACCCAGTTCCCTTAATTAACTTATTATTCCCAGAACATGAATTTTTACCAGCAATCGAAAAGTTTTGGGAATAAATTTGAATAAGGAACAAAAAAAAGTTTCCTTCCCAGGCAGGATTCGAACCACGAAAGTTTTAGTTAACCAGTCTATCGTGCTCTGGAGTGAACAAGGCTCTGAAATCAGCTACAAGGGTCGATCCGGTTTTTTTTTTTTGCCCCTACTGTACAAGAACAATCCACATACTCCTGAAACCCTGGAGAATGAAATCAGACGAGCGATATCTTAAATTTCTGAGGTGAAGATACGAGTGTTTTTTTTTTTTTAACACAATGCAATGTTTGTATCGAGAACACTGGACATCATTTTCAACAGCTGCTTTGTTAAAAGCAGTTTTCAACTTCATTCATTCATTAGGTGAATCTTAACTAATAATTTAGGCTTACCGTAATGAAAATGAATGCCCTCCCGTGCTGCTACAGCTTACCGGTGAGTCAAGCAATGGATTGCGGGCAATCTGTTCCCCAACGGTAACTTTTCGCTGCCTCTCTCTGTATATGAACGCTACAGTAATTACTTTCCCACAAGTAACAATACTTTTACGACAGAATGAATATTTGACCGTAATTCATTGTAACTGATTCCGGAAGAGACTTAATTTTCTCTCATAGTGGTGATGTTAATGAGGAAGATTGGTTGGAACGCATCCATTTGATAAATAAAAAGTAGTATATATGCTACTCCTGACATAAAACCTTCACTAGAAATGAGATCACACTTAAAGGTAAAGGGATTAAATTTGGCAACAGGAAATGATTTATATAAAAATGAAAACAAAAGAAAGGAAGTTGGCTGTTCGGCAGTTTGTTCTGCACATATTTTACAAACACGTACTCATTAAACGTTAAGTATCAACTCTGGCTGGCCCTACTTTAGCAAATAAGATTTTTATTTTTCATTTTTCTATATGCACTTCTAAGATTTCTTGAATTTTTGTTTAATGAGGATTTTGTTTACTCCCTGCAGTTGACATGTCACTATATTTGTTGAAGTCAATAAGGAAATCAGTGGAATAATTACCAAATACACGAGAACTGAGGTATATGTTACAGCATTCGGGTTGGGAACCATGATCTACAACGGGCTGGAATGTGGAGCATTTTTTGAGATCCCATTTACATCCCCCTGCTATCAAATTCTGAAGGGCATCAACCCTGTGCTGCAGATGATCTTCACATTTATGCAAATGTACTTCATCTTCATGAATTCACGGGTAAGTTCTCCGATATAGCTGTTAGTATGAGTACTGGACTAACATCTAAAAATAACCTAACGCTGGGCGAGTTTGACAGCGAAAAGAAGTGAAGGTTCTTTGCACAAATGTGCAGATTGTTTATGCTGCTGCTCATGCTATGGTGCTGCAGCTCGTACTGAGCCTTGGCTTCGTCTTATTGTCTCTATTCTCCCTTTATCTCTGTAGCTTTTTGAGAATTCGGGACAAATTTTCTTTTACGAGATGAGACTGTCAGCCCCATCGCAACTCTTAGGAGCAGAGGATGGTTTTAATATGGTGCAAAACCAGTGAATTTAAAAAAAATGGTTTGATATGTTAAAAATACATTACATAATATTCATTTCTTATTTATGACTTTGTGAGCTGATATAAAGCTATTTTTAAAATAATGACGCCAAAGTTTGATTGCATTTTCCCGAAACTTTAATTTTTTGCTTTAGTCCATACATATACTTATACATGGTGATTCATAAATACCTGTAAAAACTTTGTGGGTGTAATGTACAGGTAAAACTAAAACTGAAACGTTCTATACAACTTTTCCCGTAAATTCTTACTTTCAGAGTTATGTTGCAAAATGTCATATCTTGCTAGGTATTAAAAACATAGACCAGTAAAGCCTTCGGATGTGTAATGCTCGCCTACATAGCGACTGCGTTAGATGTTTGTTATTCGTACACTCCTACTACAGTTGATTTCGACTTGATGAGACTTCGTTTACTGTACGTAGGTATGTACTGATATTGGAATTTTACAGACCCCGTTCAACTCATTCCGAACTGTTTCATAGCTATTTTGATATCGCTGCTGTAGTTATGCTACTTTCAGAATTTGAGTGGCATAAACGAGCGCCTTCAGACGACCACAAAGGTAGAAGTCTGGTGATCTGGCTGGCCAAGCAACTGGTGTTGCACGATCTATCGTACCGTACACAACTGAAGCCTACTGAACTAACGACAAAATGAATGTGTACCTACGGGACGTGGTGATGGTAAGAACTGCAACAGTGTCATACAACTAAAGATACCTACATACAGTTAACAAAGACCTATCAGGTCGGAATCAACTGTAGTGGGGACATCTACCGCAGTCGCTATGTAAGCGAACGTGACACAGCCTAAGGCTTTACTGGTCCATGCTTTCGATGCCTGGCAAGATATAGCACTATGTATCATAACTCTGAAATTAAGGATTTGCGGGAAAAGTTGTAGCTTATAGAACATTTTAATCTCATTTTTACCTCTACATTACATCCACAAAGTTTGTACAGGTACATATGAAACACTCCGTAATCTTTGGAACTATTAATGTTACACGCATGACATTTGGTACACACATTCTTTAGGCTATTATAACATTTTCTCTGTAATAGAAATTTGTTGTTTTGTTGCATTTGAAAAATATCCCTCCATACTTCTATAAAAGTGCCTCTAAAATTCATTCTTAAAATATAATAGTTTATCTTAAAATTCTGAAAAATCACTATCAGTACTATGCTTCAGACATTTTAAAGAATATGCTTTTGGAAATAAAATGTGTAATAAATTTTGAATTTATCTTCAAAAATGGTTTAAATATACCCATTTCAGTGAATTATTGTCTCCTAGTACTTTTTCAAAATTTGGGCCCCAATTTTTTTTTTTTTTTTTTTCAAATTTAAGTTGTTGCAGCAATGATATTTCTACATACAAAAAAAGAAAATGTGCATAAATTAGGGAAAAAAATATCAAATTATATCCTCTTCTCCCCTTACCCTGGTTTTTCCAATTTATATGTTTCGAAAATTGCATGGCCTGATTAAAATGCCCGGCACTGGGTACACATTTTGAACGCCATTTTTCGATCTGTATGAGCTATGGTGATGCTATTCTTTTCTCGGCCAGCATATGGAACAAGAGTTATTTAATGATCGTATTAACGCTGAAGTCCGTCCTATTAACGTTTGTTACATGTTCAAAAATTGATAAACTGACTTTCACAGCGTTGAATACTTTTCTTAAAATTGAATAATTTTATTAATTTCAGTCAACATTTCGAAACTGTATCGAAATATGAAAAAATTACCGGTAAGTAATACAGTATTCTGTATGCAAGTGTAGTGCCAGTATGTATTCGCAGTATTTAATTCCCAAACATTTTCCCACCCTCGTAGAGACCATTAAAACACCCTATATAGTCATAATATATTTTATGCCCCAAATTCTTAAGGCGCATCTACATGGTTCAACTTTCCATGCGCGTATGCATGCAATCTGGGAAGAATATTGAAAGAATCTAGTTTAAATTGCACGTTCAATTAAGATACATGAAGATTTTGTGTCTAAATGGTGCGTCGTTTTGAACGTAATCTTCACTACGTATATTATGATCAAATTGTATCAAGGATTAGGTCTTCTGGCCTGTTCCGTCTCAGGTAAATTGGTCTTTTCATCACTTTTTCGGCCTTCCAAAGTCTCTCTTCCTGTTAGGTCTGTAAGCAAACAATCTTTGAGGCATCCGTGTTAACACTGAAAAGTTAAATGAGACTAAAAATGCACTCTAGTTGACAGAATTCCATTAGATGGTCCACACCTGTGGAGTAACGGTCAGCGCGTCTGGCCGCGAAACCAGGTGGCCCGGGTTCGAATCCCAGTCGGGGCAAGTTATCTGGTTGAGGTTTTTCCGGGGTTTTCCCTCAACCCAATACGAGCAAACGCTGGGTAACTTTCGGTGTTGGACCTCGGACTCATTTCACCGGCATTATCACCTTCATATCATTCAGACGCTAAATAACGTAGATGTTAATAAAGCGTCGTAAAATAACCTACTAAAAAACGTTATTACACATGACTACAACTCGAATAAAACAATGTAACCTAACAGTCAACAGTAATGCAATGAAAAGGTCAGCAATAACATAATATAACTTAGTTGAATTTCGTAACGTCAATGTATAAAGGAATTACGCCTTAAATGATCTGGTACTAAAATTAAATACAGGAAGCATGTTTATAAATGCGTTTTAAGTTCTGGCAACATGGTCACTGTTACTATGGCAATAGGCCATTCGTTCATAGCAATAGTCAGCTGTTTTAGCTATGCTAGTGCTTCCAGCGAATAAGGATTAATAAGAATGGACACTGAGCGAAATTCCCGACTTCGATTTTTGTGCGCATGCGCTAGGTTAGCGTTTGGTTCCACTTTCAAATGCTAGAGGTCAATGTAATTGAATCGGTTGGAGCTAAAAGGAACTAAGTCAAAATATGCAGTTTTGGGTTATGCAACAATTTGAACAACGGATGTTATGCGCATCGAATGGTGGAAGAAGGAACTAAGACTTTTAAATATTCTTTTGTCTTCTATAACATAAAAATATAATATTTGTGTTATTAGTGGAATGTTTTTTGCTTCTCCTGAAAGGTTGTGAAAAGTGACTTAGTTCCTTTTAGCTCCGACTGATTCAATTGAGAAACCGTGAATGGTTAAGCAGCAATTCCTATTCACTGGCAAGTCAGCTATTTCTGCTATTGATTGCTGGTGCGATATCAGCACAGAAACTAATGCTGGTGCTGCTACAGCTGGTTTGAAACTGCTACATCAAAGGTACCAACATGCAGTGTCCATACTTATAAATCCCTATACGCTGATGCTTCTGTCAAACTCTTGTTGGACATAAAACAGCAATGTCTTTGTATAAATTTTAAAAAAGATAAAGTAGTAGTAGTTTGATTAGTTCCTACAAAGTAGATATTGTGAAGTAAGTTTTCATAGGTCCATGTATCCTGGTGTTTTATTGACGTCTTGTAGCACGAGCTGGATGAGCCCAGTAGCTTTGAGAGGTCATTATCATTAGCTTGATGAATCCTGTTAGTCTGGTTATGGGTCCAGTTAACAGTGCAGGAAGCGGGTCTGTTTGTTGCAGTTGAACATCCACCGCTTCAAGGTGCTAGCACGCTTTGGGCTGATGCACATTGTAGCCACCAATTTGTGTGTCTGGATACGAACCCTGGTGCTGGAGAGCATCAAAGAGATTACTAACAATGAGAACCGCAAGTACATGTCCTCTACCACAAGCACGACTGCAGCCACCACGACCGCTGCTCTCATACCGGATCAGCGTCTCGGTCAGTAGTTATTCCGCCCATTACCAGGTGGTAACGTACTGTAATTCCCAAGTGCCAACTGAATGATGGAAATGTACATCAATAAAACAATTAATATGCTTCTAAGATTTCATATTACAGTATGCCTAAACTTCATTTCACTTCACTGTATTCAAGCAACATCATAAAAGGGAGCCACCGGCGTGGCTCAGTCGGTTAAGGCGCTTGCCTGCCGGTCTGAAGTTGCGTTCGGGCGCGGGTTCGATCCCCGCTTGGGCTGATTATCTGGTTGGGTTTTTTCCGAGATTTTCCCCAACCGTAATGTGAATGCAAGGTAATCTATGGCGAATCCTCGGCCTCATCTCGCCAAATATCATCTCGCTATCACCAATCTCATCGACGCTAAATAACCTAGTAGTTGATACAGCGTCGTTAAATAACCAACTAAAATAAATAAATAAATAAATAAATAAATAAATAAATCATAAAAGGGTGAATAGTGACTGGTACTTTGAATTTCTTTTTGATGGATCTAGGAGTAACTTATAAGTAGATGTATTGATAATATATATTGAATATTTGCTTATTATATACTTATTTCTTTTATTTATTTCTTTTATTTATTTCTTTTATTTATTTATTTATTTATTTATTTTTCTATTTATTTATTTATTTATTTACTTATTAATTTGTCTATTTATTATCTATTTACTTGTCTGTTTGTTTATTTATTTGTTTCTTTGTTTTATTTATTTGTTTGTTTTATTCATTCATTCATTTATTTATTTAATTGTATTTATTATTGAAAGGGTTACATCAGCTCCTTATTTATGCGGATGAATGACTATGTTAGGAGAAAATCCACAAACTATTAGGGAAAACACGGGAATTTTAATTGAAGCAAGTAAAGGGATAGGTTTGGAAGTAAATCTCGAAAAGACAAAGTATATGATTATGTCTTGTGACCAGAATATTGTACGAAATGAAAATATAAAGATTGGAAATTTATCCTTTGAAGAGGTGGAAAAATTCAAATATCTTGGAGCAACAATAACAAAATATATAAATGATACTCGGGAGGAAATTAAACGCAGAATAAATATGGGAAATGCCTGTTATTATTCGGTTGAGGAGCTTTTGCCATCTAGTCCTTTGTCAAAAAAGCTGAAAGTTAGAATTTATAAAACAATTACCTATATTACCAATTCTTCTGGATGGTTATGAAACTTGGACTCTCACTTTGAGAGAGGAACAGAGATTAAGGGTGTTTGAGAATAAGGTTCTTAGGAAAATATTTGGGGCTAAAAGGGATGACGTTACAGGGGAATGGAGAAAGTTACACAATGCCGAACTGCATGCATTTTATTCTTCACCTGACATAATTAGGAATATTAAATCCAGAAGTTTGAGATGGGCAGGGCATGTAGCACGTATGGGCAAATTCAGAAACGCATATAGAGTGTCAGTTGGGAGGCCGGAGGGAGTAAGACCTTTGGGGAGGCAGAGACGTAGATGGAAAGATAATATTAAAATGGATTTGAGGGAGGTGGGATATGATGATAGAGACTGGATTAATCTTGCTCAGGATAGGAACTGATGGCGGACTTATGTGAGGGCGGCAATGAACCTCCAGGTTCCTTAAAAGCCATTAGTAAGTAAGTAATATTCAATTATATATTTGATTATTTATTATTATTTATTTATTGATTTATTTATGAGACGCGTCCAGAAAGTAAGTCATTTTTGTAATAATATCCATATGATCTCAATAAATTTTGAAGTATGCTATGCACAGAACTGTGTAGGCCCACCTTAACATCAATGTTAAAATCACAGTAAATCAATATTCTGCATTTCATTTTACTAAAATGTAATAAAATTGCTGTTAATTTAGTAAAGAACGAATATGAATTTACTGGTATCTTTAGGTGAGCGATACATACTTAGAACTATTAAATTCAAGTTGTCACGCAAATAACAACTTGCAAACATTGTTCAATACGGTACAATACGAACTCACATCAATTTCTAAAATAATCCATGCCCTCAAATACCAATATAGCCCACTAATACAACATTTTTAAGGTATAACGACAAAAAATATTTGCTGAAGTATAACCTAGCTCGCAAAATAAAATGTGCCATAGTAAATGACTACTGTAATCCAAGACATTGATGTACATTCAACTTCACTCTACATATATGTAGACATTTGGGGATTGCATACTGTTTTACAGATCTGAAGTTTACCTATTCTTACTAGAGATGATGTATGTTACTTAAAATTATATCACCAGTACATAATTTTTTTAAAAGGTAAAGGAGGCGAAATGCATGACATTTTTGTCTTCCAATTCTCTCCTATATTTGTGTACATAGTCTCTTCCTGCATGTCTCTTTCCGCAAATATGAAGGCTTCTAATGAGAATGACGAGAGGAAATTAAATGGCTCACCTGTGTAATGTGGTTAGCTAGCAAATGTATTTTGTTCTTTCCACTGGCAAAAGTAAGACAATATTTGACATATTACCAAGGTGGCTAAGTTGGCATTAGTTCGTACATTTATGTAGTTTTGTTGTTATGATGTTTAGTTAGAGAATAAATTTGTATAGCTCTTTATAATTAAGTACCGTAAACTGGAGTTACTTCGAACACAGAGGAAACTTTGAACATTTTTTCAGAAAATCATATTTAGGTTTCTATATGCTGTACTTGTTATAGATGGAGGTAAATTATCATAAAATCATTCCCATACCAAATTTACCTCCATCTATAACAAGTGCAGGATGTAGAACCCTAAATATGATTTTCTGAAAAAAATGTTAAAAGTTTCCTCTGTGTTCAAAGTAACCCCAGTTTACGGTAATTTGATAATTTACCAGACATGAACATTGCAGAATAAGTGTGCTACTAGTTTACTTTTTCAATAGTTATCTGCAATAAAAGATAACTTTACTCATAGAGGAACACAAATTTTTTCATTATTTAGTGAAGGCTATTCTATATTTTTTCCATATAGTTCTCAAGGTAATACCTGTATATAGAACATCTCATAAAATTAATAGGTGCAAACAGTTTTCATACACAAACAAATAAGAAGAGTGTCATTATGAAAAAAAGTGCTCGAATATGCAGGGTTTTCTCAAAAGTAAGATATAACTTTAATTGCTCATATTTTCTGCTTACTTACTTGGTAATTTAGCACCAAATTTACAATATTAACACAGCAAAGTTGTTGTTGTTTTCTAATGCCAGGCGTTTGACAATAAAGTCACTTGACCTCTTGCACTTCAATATTTTTCAAAGATATTATCATGGCCAGCCACTGAAGCACAGATTTTGAGGTGTTCCGAATCCATTTCTTGGTTTCAGTTGCACAATGGGCAGTTAGGGGACTGATATATTCCAATTCTATGCAGGTGTTTGGCCAAACAATCATGGCCTGTTGCCAATCTAAATGCAGCTACAGACGATTTTCATGGTAAATCGGGAATTAACTGTGGATTATGATGCAGAGAGTTCCATTTTTTCCCTTGAGATTGTGTTATCAAATTTTGTTTGTTGAAGTCTAAGTATGTAGATTTAACAAATCTTTTCACAGAGTAATACGTAGATTTAGTAACAGGTCTATAAGTAGCAGTGCTGCTCTTCTTTGCTAAAGCATCCGCATTCTCGTTTCCCAGGATTCCACAATGGCATGGTATCCATTGGAATACAATAACACAGCAAAGTAGTTATTACTTGTTCAACAACCTTCATCAGTGATTATATAAGTGTTAAAAAAAAGTGTGTCGAAGAATGAAAAATGATGAAAATATGACATTCAAGTTTTTAAGTGCCAGAATTTTTAAGATTGTGTAGAAAATGAATTAAATATCAGCAATTAAACTTACCTCTTACTTTTGAAAAATCATATAAAATGGAAAAAAACTAATTAATAAATAGCCTAGATGCACATTCCAGAATTCTCAGTTGAATTTTCGTATAAATGACTTTTTCACCATTTTTAGTAGGAGAAGAAAAGCCATGGCAACACTGTATGCTATCTTCAAGGGCAGAGAAATGTTAGTTTGTTTCTAATGCTGTCGTTTGCTAATAAAGCCATCCAGAATTCTGAAACCCAGTAGAGCTGAACTATATTATTATTGTTAGGAAGAATCTCAAAGTTCAGTACAATACATGATTTTCATACCTATGTTAGAAGACGTTTTATTAGAAAACAATTAGATAAAGTGTGAATTTAAAAGCACTGCATATAGTATATTGGGTAAGAAGTCAATGTTATGAGTACTGCTTTTCAAGGATCTTCTGGGATGACAATCTAATCATAAAAAATATTTATGTACAATTTTCATGTAACTGAATTTCTGTGGATATTATAATTTCTTGAAGAGTAGTGCTTTTTATTATGAGTTTAGTTGATGTGAAATGTATAAATTTTAAAAGTTGCACGCCTCTAATCGCTTTTTAGGGTGGGGACCACTTTAAATAAAACTGTGAAAAATACGAGAAATACAACAGAATAGTAAAATAAAAAAAATACAGATTTAACACCAGAAAGTAGAAAATGCCATAGACAGTATTAAGTTGTCAACAATTATAGAATTGATAAGCAGTTTTAAAGTTACTAAAGTAGGAAATTAAATAATTATCCTCTTGGGTCCTGGAGTATAGTATACTATACTTCATATATGCATTTAGTTTCAAATTTGCTACTTGGTGAAATCGTTATCTATCACTTTTTTTCTGTGCTCGTCAAGCTCCTGACAACTCTTGGGCCTTACAGAAAGCACAAAAAGATCGATTCAATCATTCCAATGTGTGTTTCAACTATCTGTAAATGAAAAAGGTGACTAACAACTCAATGCCAAGGCACAGTAGGAATGCTTTCGAAGGAAGTACACAGTAACCGTTATATTTTAAAGGTAAAAAATATGATATAAGATGTATGTGCAGAGACCCGAAGTACTATAGTATAAAATATCTACATTTGTACCCTAACTGTAACCAGCACAATTTTTTCAACATTTTTTCTCATTTCAGTGACTTGTTTGAAGTGTAGAACTACAGTCCCGTCGCTCTAATTTCCGGCAGCCAATCGCGTTGCAGGTCGGATACAATTAAACGTGTGCGTCTTGTGATTCGCTTATGAAGAGGTTATTCATTTCTTAAGGCTCGATAAATACTTAATATAATCGCCCGCCATTTTGGCTCTTTCGTTGGCGTGCGTAGAAAGCACACGAAGACGTTATTTGCCACTCAATTATTTGCTGAATTACAGTGTGTTTGATTTATTATCATAGGAGATACGACATGATGTTTAACGGTGTGGCAAATAGATTCCTCGTATGGTAGCTCGACAACAAAAGAACAAAAATGGCCAATGATACTACCTACCTAGACTTTATAGAGCCTTCACTTCCTAAGACGTAAGCAAAGAGGCGGGGTCACGCCGGAAATAACAGCGTCACGACTATATATTGCATTTTAAAAATAAAGCAAAAAAAGTCTCAGGACTCAGGAGGGTATGCAAGTTAATTTACCTTTATTCTGAGTATTTCTCTAATGATGCAAAATTGATTAAGTAATCAGGGCAACACAAAATCACAGAGTATGGAATATAATGAAAGGAAAAATAAACAGTAAGAGATAGTGTTTCGAAACCTGTCACGTGAAGCAAAGAACTGATAAAATACACTTTTAAATAATGAGCCATGATTTGGGCTGTCCTGCCTCGAGCATTAACACAGTGGAAAGAAAGATTTTGCATTAGATAATAATAGGCTGAGTCTCTTTCGTCATTCTGGAAGAAGCTTGCATAGAGAACAGTGCAATGGCCTAACTGTTGCATTGTCTTGCACAGATAATATTCGCATGCCTGCCCTGAGTGAGCTAACAGCAGCTCCCTCCGTTGCCGCGGCCACGACTTCTGCTGCCACCACGATGATGGCCCGGCTTACAACAAGCACGCTGGCTACCACTTTGGCAGCACTGCAAACCACTATGTCCTCCACAAGCAGCAGCACAACCACCATCCCCACTACTTCTACCACCACCACCACTACCACGACGACCACTACGGTCAGACCTACTACCACTACAACTGCGGCCACGACCACTACGCCCGTGCCTTTCCCCAATTTCTTTGGCATCGAGGAATTCTCCATGGGTGAGGGTCATTCTAGCCTTGCATGAATTGAACCCCTCCTTTGTGTACAGATGTTTCATACAAGAACATTTGAAATTACAAGAAAATAAAAAATAATAACTAAAAAAATTAATAAAACCATTACAATAAGATTAACAGATTTCTGATGAATTTATATTTGGAGAAACTAACATTATTACATTAGAATTAGATAATATGTATTTGAAATGCCCGTATAACACTCACCCCCTGAAAAAATTAGTGTTACAATAGGAATAACAAATTTTTAAGAAACTGACAATATTACGTTAGAATTGGATAATGTTGTTGTTGTTGTTTTCTAATGCCAGATGTTTGACAATAAAGTCATTTGACCTCTTGCATTCCAATATTTTTCAAAGATATTACCATGGTCAGCCACTGACGCACAGATTTTGAGGTGTTCCGAATCCATTTCTTGGTTTGAGTTGCACAATGGGCAGTTAGGGGACTGATATATTCCAATTCTATGCAGGTGTTTGGTCAAACAATCATGGCCTGTTGCTAATCTAAATGCAGCTACAGACGATTTTCGTGGTAAATCGGGAATTAACTGTGGATTATGATGCAGAGAGTTCCATTTTTTCCCTTGAGATTGTGTTATCAAATTTAGTTAGTTAGCACTAACTAATTCACTCCAATATGAAATGAATTGGATAATGTATGTTGTTATAATATTAAATTAAAACAGATTGGAATTTGTGGAATAAGTTCGACTACAACACATGAAGACAGATATAAGATCATAGTCCAGAATCAAATACGAAATAATTAACATTGCTTGGATGAAAGAAAAATTCAATTTGAACTTTTCCTGAATTATTTAAGCATAAAATTCCGTATTTACTCGTGTAATAGACACACTTTTTTGCCCATAATTTCTGGATTAAATCTAAGGTGTGTGCTAGGATTTATATTTAGTAAGAGTTAAGAATGATGCCGAGTATAGTTGAGTCGATGTGATGCTGGTTAAGAAGGTTTTAAGCCTGGTTGACAAGACTCGAAATGCAAGAAAAGTCACAAGGACTAGACAATGCAGCTTTTAAACCCCCCGCTGTTTTGTAAGTGGTGGTTAAGAGGATATAAGACCCTCAGCGCTAACTAATGGAAGTAGTGAATGATAAAAATGGCAAGTATATAAGGAGTGGGGCATGGCTTGCATGTTTATAAACTATACAGACTAAAACTATTAGCTTTTACTAGATGCAAATTCTAGCTGTAGTTATATGTGAAGAAAATATTTTAGGGGGAAAAAATCATAATTACCAGTACCTGACATCTCACGTGATAATCACAGCGGATTTCGATATCGGACATTGAAATAATATTTAAAGTGATCGATTGTACTCGTATAATATCGAAAGCGTCTATATATCAAATGATTACGAGCAGTAATAATGTAAAGTGCGTAAAATAAGAAATGAATAAAAAAAATGTTGCATAGTAGGCCTATAACCTAAAACTGAATACCGGTACTAACAAAGCTAAAACTAGATATAAAATGTAATGTGCGAAATTGCCCCTCTTCTTGTATATTACTGTCAAAAATTGGGGTGCGTGCATTATGCGATGGCGTCTATTAAGCGAGTAAATATGGTAATACACAATGTGTAGTAGGTCCAATTTAATTCCAATTCTATGTAAATATAAATTTTACTCTCTCTGAGTAGTGAGTTAAAACAGATTATCTGAAAATGGGAATAAACTTAAATAAACAGAATTTAGATCTAGATAGGTCTATCACAGTTCTCTTACTTTCTTAATCAAGATGGCTTATAACGCCATTTCTTACAGGGAGTCATTAAATGTATATTCATGATTTTTTTTTGTTGTTGTTCAGTGCCTGAGTTTCCTGTAACATTATAGAACTTCAAACCTAAATTAGAACTTCTGGACCAAATTTTTCCTCTCTCCCGTTCTAGTAACACCTTAGTTGCATACTAGGTGGCATTTGAGGTGATGAGCTTACCACTTGTCCCTCTACCCCTGTCGACAAATAAGTGTAACTAAATTCCTTATATAGGCACTGAAACATTTGTCGGGGGTACTTATGTTTCTGCATTAGAATGATGAGTTAAATACATACATACTATTAAAATTACAGTCAGCCATTAAATTTATATTGAAGATATTTAGACCTACTTTTTTATTGATTAATATAATGATGCAACTTATAAAATATTGTTTGTTGTAGTGAGCAAATTACAAACAAGTAAACAAATAAATAAGAAACCATTGAACTGGACTCCTGATGTTTGCTTTATAAAGAATAATAGGTTAATAATCATACTAGGATTTTAACAGAAAATTTATTTGTTTTATACAAAACACCACCAATAAGTTTAGTAAAAATTGTAATCACTTTTTTAAGGTTTAAATCCATATATATCTAAGTTCATAATTCACTGATAGTTAAGTAATAATATTGCAACTGATATTTCTGTTGAGACAATTTTGTAAGTAACTACTGACATAGAAGTTGAAAACCGAGTGATTAAAAAGTCAGAATGACAAAAACAATCCAGTCTTTCATGTTTTTTTACGTATTCAAAAGTAAATTTAAAGAAATAAAAAATACTGCAATGGTTATGTAGTAGTTTGATAACTTAGTTCGTTTTTTAATCTTCTTAGAGTAGGTCCAGTGTGAGTGATAGTCATAACCTCACTGTCTACAATAGTTTTTTCTCACTTCTTCTACAATTCAGTGAGCCACATCTTTATTCACAGATGCTAAAGTGCATGTGTAATGAGAATAAAAACTTTCCGCTTTGTACAAATAAAGCATCTTGAGATTACTTCTAGATCTTTTCTATAACCTTTCTTCTTAAATAAGTTTCCAATTGAAAATATATGTAAATATAATATATTATATAGATAATGAATTTTTATATGGCTTTTTTGGTGCGAAACAATTTGAATAATTTGTTTCATTGCTGTCATTAATTTAGAATGAATATTATGAAGAGTATAGGCCTACAGTTAGTTTCTTTCAAATTTTCATGATATAACTGTTCAGTTGCCTAATACATGTTCAATGTAGGAAACACTGAGGTGAAGTTCTGTCAGTTTTGTTGAAAAAATTTCACTTTTCGTTGTTAACATTAAAAATTGTAAATGGTTCAGAGAACGTCTACAAACATTTTCATACAGATAGACCCCTATTTTGTTGAACAAATTGGACTTTCTGTTTTAAACATAAACCTTTTCACAATTTTTCATGCAGATAGCAGCTGTTTCTCAAAGTTTGAATGCACGCTCTGGGTGGCCCTTAAAACGTTTAAACTCAATTTCCCCCATTTGCAATTTTCTTACATACTGCTTTCTTAAAAATGCTACTTCTCAAAATTTCCTATTATAGGCATAATTTTTTTGTAGTTGGTGTTCTAAAAGTATGCTTAATAAAACTGGCCATCAGAATTTTCTTAAATCTCGAGATTTGTGGGAAGAAATATATATTTGTTTTCTGTTAGACATTACAGTTTTTACCTTGTTTTATATTTTATTACTGGTATATATAATAATTTTTTCTTAGTTCAAAGAATAATCTGAAAAACGTAAATAGAAAGTTATGTTTCAGAGAGTTTGAAAGGTATTTGGAGCAAATTTCAGGCAACAGTTTTGAAATCTCTAAGAGGAGTAGTGATTTTACCCAAACACAATTTAAATTTACAAAAATTTTTAATAATTTGTATAATTGAAGCCTTGCCCCGAATAGGGATCTAAGTACCACAATCGTAGAAATCGAGTTATTAGTGGAATAGGAATATATGATAATCCATTTTGATAATTAAATATATGATAGTTTATCTATCATATGGGGACATCTGTCGGCAGCTATCTCAACTAGATGAGGTTGAAATTCCAAGCCGAAGTTCGTCCGTTGTGGAAGACGGATCTATCTCCAAGTTAGTTTTTCTTAAATTTCTCATAAGAATAAAATTGGAGCTTAGATCCCTATTCGGGGCAAGGCTTCAATTTTAGACCAAATTAGATACAACTTTTATATGCAGCATGATATGTGTACAAATTTTGAAAGATGTAGCCCAAACAGTTAAGAAAATTCAAATTTCATCTCAATGTATCCTTAATACAGGGTGTTTCTAAATTAGACCTACAAACTTTGAGATTGGATAGATAACCTTCTTTCAAACAGTTTTTGTCAAGGAACCCATGGGCTGCAACAGAGAGCAAGAGGGGTTTGTGTCATTACAAGATTCGATCGTACAGGAAGGGACTGAAGTAATTACTTATGTGAAATGTGAATCAACAAATCATTAATATTACAGGCACAATTTATTGATCCAAACATACAGAAAAACACAAACAAAATAAACAGAATGAAAAGGAAAAACACTCACTTCAGTGTTAAATTAGCAGTATGGAACCATTGCTTTACTGTCTCATCACTACAAGTGCTGGAACACACCTACATTGACTTCCAGACAAGCATTGCATCGACGTGCCATGCTTTGTCGTACCCTTTCAAAGACGTCAGGATTTTCCTGATTTCAGCTGCTGTGCAGACTGTGCGTGCTGCAAAATCTTCTTCAGAGTCAACGGAGGTTCCACAAACCACAGACTTCATGTGGCCCCACAAAAAGTAAGGTCAGGTGAGCACGCTGGCGAGGCAATGGGCCCACCCCAACCTATCCAGTGATCGCCTAATATAGTTGTCAGATGATTATGTAGGTTACTTATTCCCAAAATGAGGTGGTGCTTCGTCATGTTGAAACCACATTCTTTGTCTGATATTAAGAGGAAGCAGGTGCAGTAGCTCAGGCAGAACTTCTTGCAAAAATACCAAGTAATTATTGGCGATAAGTCGTGGTGACAAAAGGTATGGCCCCACAAGGAAGTCATTCACAACCGCTGCCTCAACATTGGCACCAGATCTCATTTGATGCGATAGGACAAAAGCGACATGGAGGTTTTCGAAGCACAAACATGTTAATTACAGGAATTTAAAAAATCCCTCGCGTGTGAAGCATGCTATGGTTGGACAGAAGTTTGGTTCAAATACAAAGTACAAAATTCCTGTCGCAATGGATAGTCACCTGGCTTCGTAGCATGGACCTTTGCAAGATGATAAGGATGCAACAGATGTTCCTGCAGAATTCTCCAGACTGTGCAATGACTAATGTTGAATTGATGAGCAACAGCTCTCATACTCACTGAAGAATTGAGGACCGTTTTTGCAAAACTTGCTAACTGAAAAAACTAAATTTTACAGGAGAGACAAAACACTATAGTAAGCAAGTTTTGCTGTATCTCTCACGTATAGCAGAAAGCAAGTTTTGAAAAAACGATCACACTTTGACACACTACAATGAAGAGAAATAACCCAATTTTACTAAGACCCTTTGAACATCATGAAGAGGCCTGCCTTATGTCAACGAATCCATCAAAATCTCAATTTTGCAAATTTTGCAGTTAACAAGTTTTGCAAAAACGGTCCTCAATTGTTCTCGACAAACCACAGCACAGCTTCTTCGGTATCATGAGTTCACGTAGAATGCCATCTTCCTTGACCTTCTGTTTATCTATCGCGTAGTCTGCGATGAATGCTGGTAAATATACTATGGTGAGGAACCTGTCTGTTTGGAAACTGTTGCTGGCAAAATCTCTGAGATGCACAAGCAGAATCAAATGCTGCCCTGTACACCAAATGCACGTGTGTAACATTCCATGTTTGTCGTAATTGACAAAATGCGATGTTTTGTGAGCAAGGAAGACTTGTACTGTACTGTGAAGGAGCAGTCAACAGAATAAGTAAAAGAATGATACTGAGCACAAAAAGTCAACAGACCAGATGAAAGTAAACAAACTTGCCAACCTCGGGTAGTAATCAAATTGAGTTAATGTATGATACCAAGCTCAGAGAGTAAACAAACCAGATTCAAGAATGATACTGCGCTGAGGAAGTAAACTAACAGGTGGTAGCATTAAACCACTCTTGCACTGAAACGAAGCATCTGAGCCCCTGGGTTCCTTAACAAAAAGTATTTGAAAGAAGGTTATCTATCTGATGCAAAATTTTGTTGGTCTAATTTAGAAACACCCTGTATAATTTAATTCGGCTAATAATGTATTTTATTCTGGTTGTATAGAATGTAAACGGATTTGTTTAATTTAAAAATCAATTTCGAATGGTCTTGTAACTCTTCAGTAATTTTTGTAAGTTATAAACAGCATTAACCGTCTTGTGTTGAACTTTTAAACGGTTATAGTGACAGTGTTATTTGTTTAATTCACTTCCCAGCTTCTGGCAGTCCCACTGAAGTGGAGAACATAGCCAGCCTGTTACCTGAGGCTCTCACAGGCAATACAACATCGAGTTCATTGGTCGACTGTGGTCGAATCAACATCATGGGCACTATCGTGCAGGACTCTGCTCCGTACCTCTTTCCTTTCATCATTGAATACAGCTTGATCGGAGCAGCCGTCATATACGTCATGTGGAGACACATTGGACGCAACCCCAGGTCGGTGTTTCTGCCATTCACCCAATATTATACTGAATCTACATACATTGTGGTCGAGTGGGAAGCCCGACTTTACACAGCGGTTATGCACAGGTACATCACTGAAGAGGACCTGGAGCACCGCCTGGAGGTGATGCTGTCCCGGCGAGCAGTGGCCATGGCGCATGCCCAGCAACACGGCCGCGTCGACTGTGTCGGGGCCAGCAAGGGCCTGTTCTTCGGACTGCTGCTGCTGGTGGGGTCCCTAATATGCTTGATCCTGTTCTTTGTGCTCATACATCATCCCGAACTCGGGACTCTAGCCATCTACTTAGCAGATGTGTCACACTGTGTCCTCATGGCTCTCAGCATCATGGCCATCATAGTGGGCTTCATCCGGTAAGTCATGTGCGATTTGCTGTTGTTTCCACAGAAGAGGATGGGTCTTTCTCTGTTCCCCATCCATCTCCTTTTTCTCATATTTCTTTCTGTTCAGTACAGCCCGATACAAACGGTGGACAAAGCAAAGATTCCTGAATGTTTTTTTTTTTTTTTTTTTTTTCGGGTTTCGTTTTTCTTCATCATTCCACTGTCCCTCTTCATAAAAATATTCAGTATCAACATTTCAGTAGTATTTACCTAAAACAGTGCAGCGTGATGTAGTACTGTTCTTGGCATATAGATGGCATCATTCTGAGGAGGCATAGTACACTTTTGGGAAGGTGAAAGGGCTCCATTGGAACCATAAGACGTAATTTTTATGCTATGTTATGTGATTAATCTGTCGTTTCAGGGTACAGGGCCTTAAGTTCAGGGCTGAAGAGCAGAGTGACCTCAACGACATCTTGCTGCGTGTGTCAGCATTTGGCTTGTTCGTATATGCTGTGTTCAGTGTGATTGCTGGCTCACTCGCATTCACTCATGAGCCCAACCTCTTGGTCATGATCACTGGCCTCCTCTCTGTAGTACAGGTTAGTTGGTTTTTGTAATGCCATGAAGGAAATGTACAATTTTAAAAGCTTTGTTTGTAATGTAACTTCTTGGTCCATTTTGGACACGTGTTTGCAGAGCTGATAACGTCTACTAGAAGCATCCATGTGTTAAGGAAAATTAGCGATTCCAATGTCTACAGTTTTAGCTATTAGATTGGGTTAGGTACAGTTTACAGCAGTAAATTTTTTGGAAATAGCCTATTCAACATTTTTTTCCTCCATTACTGTATCTTGTACAATAATGAAAATTGGTATGTGTAAAACACTGACGTTCTGCTATATGAAAAAATATATATATATTTTTATGATTTAAAAAAATATATTTATATATATTTTTTCAAAATTCAAAATAGTGGCAGTTTACTGTGCAGTGATGAAGTGTTTTCCTCATAACTCATAAACTTGTTAACTTTTTCATGTTCTCTCTATTTTATTTTATTGCTGAAACGCATGTTTACAATATCATGTTCTTTCAACTACATTCCTTAATAAATAACATTTTTTTTTTATTCTGTGTTATAAGAAAATACTGATATTTGACCATTTGTTTAAATGAATTTATTTTTTATCAGACAATCTATCAAAGGCAGAGAAGTGATCTTGCATCATATTGTAGATATGACATGCATAATTACACATAAAAATTTTCATCACAGAATGTTGGATAGTTTTTGAGTTATGTGGGAAATGCTTCATCACTGCACAGTGAACTGAATTTTGAAAAGGAAAAAACGTAAATAATTTTGTTTAAATCGTAAAAATATTTTTTTCATATAGCAGAAGAACAGTATTTTGCACATACTAATTTTCATTATTGTACAAGATACAGTAATGGAGGAAAAAATGTTGAATATTTCTAAAATTTTACTTGCCGTAAGCTATACCTAACCCCTTAAGTTGAGTATGGTATCTTCTGTGATAAATTTAATATATAGATTACATAGCAGTTATCAGTGTGTAATGTAACTGACACGTTTTTGGCAGGTTGTGCTACAACTGCTATTCATTGCTGATGTGGCCCGCCGACGTGTTCATCTGCCAGAGCACGACCGCAGCAAACCTGGTCGCCAGGTGGTGACATTCCTACTCATCTGCAATGTCACCATGTGGGTCATCTACACATTCGAGGCTCAGAAAGTGATTGCAAACCCAGTGCAGGTGTGTGTTTTTATGTGTACAATTCATGTACGAAGTAATCAATCTTCTTAATATATCCAGCTGTTTGCTGACAACATAAAGTCCACTGTAGTCTATTCAGTTGTTTTTCACGAGAAATGAGGGGTATTTTGATCGGTGTTCATTATAGATGCCTGTTGCTAGTAGCCAGAGTTGGGGTGTAGTCAATATATACTGCAGGGCTGTGGCTTCTGCAACTGGTACTGATGATTTTAATTTACTTCTTTTGTGGTTTATGGATGGACAGTATAGAAGAATGTGTTCCATATCTTCATCCTGATTATTACACAACAGACAAGTAGGATTATCAGAAATGTGAAATCGGTGTAGGTACAATTGAGTGACAATGTGACCTGTTCTGGCTCTTGTTAAAAATGTTTGAACATGTCTGGGCAAGTTTTTGTACATTTCCAGGTCATTTGGTTTCTTTTGTATAGACTGTAAAAATTTTCCTTTGTCAGAAGAGAGCCAATTCATGTACGAAGTAAGGAATACGTTTTTTGATGCATGTTTAAACAGCTAATTCAGACACAAATTTGTCTGAAACAATTGAAGAGCCTACTGCAAGAATGATGAATGTCACTTTCTTGTCGAAAATGAACCAAGACTGTCAATGCATAGCTTAAGACATATAGAATGTACATAGAGAGTTATATGGCATTAACACTGATAGTCATTGTCCAGTAATGATCAGAAAATCACAGTTAAGATTTGAGCACTAAGCATTTTAAACTTTCAATTGCTTCTCCTGCAAAATGTATTCCAAATGACATCCATCATTCTTGCAGTGGACTCTTCAATTATTAACATAATTAATAAACACTTATAAGTTTCTGGATCCTTCCATTTTATATATTTAATGGACTTTCTATTTAAAATAATACAATAATACAAAATACATTTAAAAACTAACACTATACTAAAACCCCATAAAATAAAATTAATTCCTTTTTTTTTCTCCCTTGTGGGGAGGAGGGACCCGAAGGCTTGCATTGCAGCTTGATGTTTATTGTGCTTACCACTCCTGTCCTGTGAATGATTGGGTAGTAGCCGATCGGCCATGCTCTTGTACTAGTACAACATGCCACACAGTGAACTTAACCCAGACTATGGCGTGGATGATGATATGTGAATTATGATTGCAAAATGCCGAAATCTAACATCGAAATCCAATTCTGCTTCAGTTGGTTTAGGGAAAACTCCCGAAAAACCCCAACCAGGTTTTGAACCTAGGCCCGCTCATTTCATGGTCAGACATGCTAAACATTACTCCACATCGATGGGCAAATTCATTTCTTAATATTTATTTTACTTCAGTGCACTAATGTACACAAATTGAAATATTCATGATGAATTCTGTAGGTCTTATCTTTTTATAATTTTTAGCTTCAGAATACTAGCTAATTAACTTAAAGAAACGATACTCCTGAATAGTTCATTCTTTATTTGTAATATTATTTTACCCTTAAAACTTAAGAATAATGGTATTTTAGAAATAATTTCAAATTGTTGTAACTGAAAATATTGAGATTAGGACACATGTTTACATGACATTTTTTGCTCAGAATGTCTTTAGAAATAAGCTCCGTAAGTGGTGGTAAATCCTCGTGAATCACTCGATTGCTCTATTCCAGTGGCGGCTGGTGGTTGGAAAATATGGTGGTGCACAATGGATATCGAAGAGCAGTTAAACATACTTTACTTTAAAGTTTAAAACCGTGTATACCTGAGGGCGTATACATATAAAGCTAATTTATATGCAATTAATAAGTAAAATGACTAAATACAAGCATACCTATTTATACAGAAAGTCCAAAAGTGGACGGGGTCGTGGATGGAGCTCTCTATATTGCGATTTGCCCTCATGAAAAACATTTGAGCACAGAATCGTCATCAGAATGCTACCAAGTACAAAGTGCAACGTGTTTTCGTTCATAAAATTTAAATGTAGCTTTCGTAGGCTGTCGGGAGATAGCAGCACTTATTGTCAGAACGACAACTCTTAGAACTTTAAAGCAAAATACAAGCTTTTTTATGTAGGTATTGTGCCGTTTGTGTGCATGTAGATTGAGAAAGTAATGTGCGAAATATGCGACTGTTCGTTGCACAAGCCGAATGAATACATTTTTCATGCTTATTACTTCGGACAAATGTCTAGTTGAAACATACTTTCCCAGTGAATTTAGTTTCTTCTGCATTGACGTTGGTGTCCATGTCAGGGAGTGCGACAAACCGTTCTCAATGAGGAAAGCAGTAGACCATGCCTCTAACCCCCTGTCCCCGCATTAGCCGAACATCTCAATAAACTACCTTCCATAGCTTTTCAACATCTTTGCAAACCAAGAGGCTCGGAGGCTCCTGCAGATGTACAAAACAAGATGCCAGCTGCAGATAGTCACGAATGAAAATTGTAAAATAAAATTATATTTTTAATAGTAACAAAGCCGGGAGATTAAGAACATTACTGGGGGGGGGGGTACAAACCTGCAACCCCCTTGGGAAGCCGCCACTGCTCTATTCATAATCATTGAACTTAATGAGCCATCATAAAGTTGCAGATCTTGGTAACGAAGTCTGTTTTCTGACATACAAATGTGGATTTTGTTTGCAGTTGGATTTCTATGGCTTCCTGGCCTGGGTGATCGTGCAGCGAGTAACATTGCCCTTGTGTATCTTCCATCGGTTCCACTCAGCCGTCACGCTGGCTGAGATCTGGAAGACAAGCTACAAGGCTCGTCTGGAGTAGTATGGAGTCTACTTCTGACGGGATTTTTAATTTACACAAAGCAGGAATTTTAATTGTATGTTTGCCAACTCTTGTGTGGGAAGACAGAACTTTGTTGTCATCAATTTCCTTTGAATTCAATGTTATAAAATAGGTTGAATTCCCTATCAAGTTTTAATGTCCTTCTCAGAGTAAGTTCTGTGTTGAGCATAGAGGCAATACTGCAGGCATTGACTCCTGCTTGTAACCCTGAAAAAAATATAGGGACGAGGTCGTGCCTGTCAGTTGTTTCTGAGACGGGTGTACATACTAAAGGAGAGGTAATTTAAAAAAAAAAGAAAAGCATTTTTAACTAGCATTTAATGTTAATAAACGTATTTATTATAATTACTAACGTTGGCAGCCCAGAGTGACGCGTGAGAACGAGTAGACATCATTATTTGTGACGATTACTGTAGATTGTGTCGGTCATCGCCATTGTCAGGTTCAGGCTGCGTGGCAAAGGCGTGACCTCAGTGTGTCCAACATCTTTTTATCGATTCAATTTGTACAGTTAGATCTATGCTCTCAATCTGTGGACCACCTTGTTCATATATATATAAAAAAGGTCTCTTAAGTTGGCTTTTAAATTGATTTTAAAAAATTGGGAACTATAGTACAAAAAAGGAAAAAAGAAGGAATACATAGGAATCTGGCGTAGTATTTTTTAAATATGTCGTTGCTTGTACATTGATTGTGAGTCGATGTGTTCATTGTATATATATGTGCCCATTGTGAGGCAAGTTTTGACCAAGCATTGCTGTTGTTTATTTAACTATCTCACTGCCGTACTAATCAGAAACTTGAGTGTGATTCGTGCCCCACTAGCAGATAATTAGCAACCCGATTCGCGTTCACTTGGTGACGGATACTAGGGGCTGCTTCCCCAACACCCCAACCGGGTTGACGAGGACCACGTGTGACAGATTTGAAAATTTCTGTGTCAGATGAGAGGGGCACAAAAGTCAATTTTTCAACAAACGATTGCTCCCAGACCCCTAACTCCGACATCAGAGTATGGCTCACTTCTAAATCAAAATTGCTCAGCTTCATGTGTGAA
This sequence comes from Periplaneta americana, assembly GCF_040183065.1. Taxonomy (NCBI): domain Eukaryota; kingdom Metazoa; phylum Arthropoda; class Insecta; order Blattodea; family Blattidae; genus Periplaneta; species Periplaneta americana. The sequence continues at coordinate 198,721,391 of NC_091118.1, read as the reverse complement.
CAAACGCACAAGTCTTCTCCGTTGTTCAGGTCGGCTTGCACATGGTGCAACCCCCTCGTCTCTCGCCGTGTGAACGATGTCGCGTCTAGCCAATCATGTGTCCCCACATTGTCATATTTCAAATTTGGTGCTGAACAGTTGTGATGGTGCAAGAACGTCCTGCCGTTATGTTTAACTTGGTTCATGTTCTACTGACGAAACGAAAAAATGAATTAGCTTTTTTACTACACGAATAAATCAGCACCATCTTGAGATTACATTGATTGTACTTAATGTGATGGAGTCAGTCGTGTGTGTGTGCGTGTTTGTGTGTGTACCTCCCGCAAGGAACTGGAAGCGGAATAGATCCTTGTTTACACCAGACATTAGAGCTCGTTCTGTTTCCACTTACCAACAAAATGAAACTCAATTTCACATTCTTTTTTACTTTTTATAAAATAACATGTATTTTCTGTAAACTTCCAGTTTCTTTCATACAAATTTTGTACAAAAACTTCACTGCATATATATAAGTATTATAACATGTACATGTCCCACAATAAAGTTATAATTATTAGATGTGTAAACGCCCTTTATAATGGTTATTTACAAGAGATTTTCCTCAACATGTTCATCCCATTAGTTACCAAGTAATACTACATGCCATCTTTGTACACCTCTATTACTTCCTTACATTGAACGTCCGTTCCTAAGTGCAATAATGAAACTTCACACTGTTGTTTGAATGTCAAGGTACAGTATATTAATATGTTCTAGGTTTGTGGAGTCTGACACTTTATACATAGTGATTTATATAGAACTAACACATTTCTTTCTTTATTTAAAAACGAATCATTATTTGCGTTTAGGCCTACCACATAGCCCTAAGTGCAGCCCCTATACTGACACCAGTTCATAGACGTACAGTAATCCTACGTCAAAACAATGGGTAGTAACTTTTGGTTCATTTTTACAATTAAAACTTGTTTCAGAAACCTTTCAAACTAAATTACTGCGCTGGGACTTTTGGGAATAGCCGTGTTGTATGAATTGAGAGTAAACATGTCGATTGCTATAGTAACCAATCTTGTTATATCATTTGTTACCCGAGCCTTATAATTATGCCCGCTCCCATTTGCGCTGCATATGCCACGACATTGTAAATTTTCTCTCTTCACTCAATTTCACTCGTGAATTTTTGGAATTTAACTTGTCGATTGCTGATAGTTGCTCAGTTGAGATTATAGCCTGATTCGTTACGAATCGTTCGACATCACTGCGAAATACCTCGATTTTTTTTTTTTTTTTAACTTTTCTTCGATTCTGTAATAACGCACATTAGCATCTATCTTCGGGCAGTTGACCAACATCAACAGTCACCAACTTCGGGGGGAAAAGGTACTTTCTGCCCTCTCGACTTATAAAGTCAGGGGCATCGCCCCCCCCCGCCCCCAATAAAATTAATAGAGGGGCCTCGCTCCTACAAATAAGTTAGAAGAGAGATTCGTCATTTTAAAAAATAATTAATTTATTTCAAACATGAACCAGGACATAAGCCAAAAATTATTTCAAATCGAGAGTCTGCTGTCGAGATGAACACGTTATCGATGTAAATCACTATAGTCGCGACCTCTATTTATTTGTCTATGGTCGCGGCGTGACTCCTCCTCTTTGCTTACATCTTGGTCTTACGGTACGTACAAGTTGGAGCGACGATAAACGATAAAAGAAGCAGCGATGCTATATCAGAGAGAATTGAAGCATGCATTGTCATTGAGGTGTGCATATTGGAGTAACGATAAAAGCGAAGATACACGATAAAAGCGACGAGAAAGATAAGTACCATTTTCTTCTCTCTTGTCGTTTATATAATCTCTGATTAAGATAATATTGATCTGTATAATGACCGGTGGTTATCAATATATCCGAATATTAATCGATTTATTATTATTTCTGCATATTAAATTAATTGTTGTAGATATTGGCAAATTGATCAGTTGTGTATTTATTCGTGATACATTATGTGATCACAATAACCAATCACAGCACAACGAATTTATACTATCTTCGGGATGAGAAACGGGTTCAATTTTGTACGTATTTAAGTTATATTAACCTTGAACTTGGCAGCTGATATTTCCTATATATCTTCTTTCATTAAGTGGATGTATAGAATATCTTCTACTGATAAATCAAAATGTTCGCTTCCCGCGTCCTCGTTGCTCCGATATGAACACTTGATTCTTTGATAATACCAAAGCGTCGCTAGGTCATTTCTTTTATCGTTTCTCCAACGTGTACCTACCCTTAGGAAGTGAAGGCTCTATAAAGTCTAGGTAGGTAGTATCGTTCGCCATTTTTGTTCTTTCGTTGCCGAGCTATCAGACGTGGAATCTATTTGCCACACCGTTAAACATTATCATGTCGTAGCTCCTATGATAATAAATCAAACGCACTGTAATTCAGCAAATAATTGAGCGGCAAATAACGTCTTCGTGTGCTTTCTACGAACGCCAACGAAAGAGTCAAAATGGCCGGCGATTATATTAAGTATTTATCGAGCCTTAAGAAATTAATAACGTCTTCATCAGCGAATCACAAGACGCACACGTTTAAATGTAGCCGACCTGCAACGCGATTGGCTGCCTGAAATTAGAGCGACGGGACTGTACAATGTGTCGTTCTCCTTTTCTTTCTTCCTGAATTTGAGAGATGCAACGGTCAATTCATTTCGTCTATTACCCACATTTCTTCATTCAATTCAAATCTATCAATTATGGCGATCGAACAGTAACGGTTATAAGTATTGCCAATCGGAATAATAATAAGCTTATGAAATTAACAGTTCAATTAACAGTGTAGATATTCCACGTATTTTTGCCTAATATCAATTAACAAATTATTATTATTATTATTATTATTATTATTATTATTATTAAGATTAACTCCATATGTAGATGAAATTATTGAGGATCATCAGTGTGGTTTTAGGCGTAATAGATCGACTATTGATCAGATTTTTTGTATTCGACAGATATTGGAGAAAAAATGGGAATATAAGGGTACAGTACATCAGTTATTCATAGATTTCAAAAAAGGCGTATGACTCTGTTAAGAGAGAAGTTTTATATAATATTCTTATTGAATTTGGTATTCCCAAGAAACTAGTTCGATTAATGTAGCTCAGTTGGTAGAGCAGCTGGCTACGGACTGGAAGGTCCGGGGTTCGATTCCAGGTGGTGACAGGATTTTTTCTGGTTGCCAAACTTTCAGAACGGCCCCGAGGTTCACTCAGCCTCCTATAAAATTGAGTACCGGGTCTTTCCCGGAGGTAAAAGGCGGCAGAGCGTGGTGCCGACCACACCACCTCATTCTAGTGCCGAGGTCATGGAGAGCATGGAGCTCTACATCCATGCCCCCCCCCCAAGTGCCTTCATGGCATGTTACGGGGATACCTTTACCTTTTACCTTTACCTTAGTGAAACTTACAGCAGAGTCCGTATAGACCAGTTTCTATCTGATGCTTTTCCAATTCACTGCGGGCTAAAGCAGGGAGATGCACTATCACCTTTACTTTTTAACTTCGCTCTAGAATATGCCATTAGGAAAGTTCAGGATAACACAGAGGGTTTGGAATTGAACAGGTTACATCAGCTTCTTGTCTATACGGATGACGTGAATATGTTAGGAGAAAATTCACAAACGATTAGGGAAAACGCGGAAATTCTAGTTGAAGCAAGTAAAGCAATAGGGTTGGGAGTAAATCCCGAAAAGACTAAGTATATGATTATGTCTCGTGACCAGAATATAGTACGAAATGGAACTATAAAAATTGGAGATTTATCCTTCGAAGAGGTGGAAAAATTCAAATATCTTGGAGCAACAGTAACAAATATAAATGACACTCGGGAGGAAATTAAACACAGAATAAATATGGGAAATGCGTGTTATTATTCCGTTGAGAAGCTTTTGTCTTCTAGTCTATCAAAAAATGTGAAAGTTAGAATTTATAAAACAGTTATACTACCGGTTGTTCTGTATGGTTGTGAAACTTGGACTATCACTTTGAGAGAGGAAAATAGGTTAAGGGTGTTTGAGAATAAGGTGCTTAGGAAAATATTTGGGGCTCAGGGATGAAGTTACAGGAGAATGGAGAAAGTTATACAACGCAGAGCTGCACGCATTGTATACTTCACCTGACATAATTAGGAACATAAAATCCAGACGTTTGAGATGGGCAGGACATGTAGCACGTATGGGCGATTCTAGAAATGCATATAGAGTGTTAGTTGGGAGGCCGGAGGGAAAAAGACCTTTGGGGAGTCCGAGACGTGGGTGGGAATATAATATTAAAATGGATTTGAGGGAGGTGGGATATGATGGTAGAGACTGGATTAATCTTGCTCAGGATAGGGACCAATGGCGGGCTTATGCGAGGGCGGCAATGAACCTCCGGGTTCCTTAAAAGCCGGTAAGTAAGTATTATTATTATTATTATTATTATTATTATTAATATTATTATTAATATTATTATTAGAAAATCCACAAACTATTAGCGAAAATACGGAAATTTTACTTGAAGCAAGTAAAGAGGTTCGGAAGTAAATCCTGAAAAAACAAAGTAGGCCTATATGATTATATCTCGTGACCAGAATATTGTACGAAATGGAAATACAAAAATTGGAAATTTATCCTTTGAAGAGATGGAAAAATTCAAATATCTTGGAGTAACAGTAACAAATATAAATCAGACTCGGGAGGAAATTAAATGCAGAATAAATATGGGAAATCCCTGTTATTATTCGCTTGAGCAGTTTTTATCATCCAGTCTGCTCTTAGAAAAGTTGAAAGTTGGAATTTATAAAACAGTTAAATTACAGGTTGTTCTGTATGGTTGTGAAACTTGAACTCTCACTGTGAGAGAGGAACAAAAGTTAAAAGTGTTTTAGAATAAGGTCCTTAGGAAAATATTTGGGGCTAAGAGGGGTGAAAAAAGTTACACAAAGCAGAACTGCACGCATTGTATTCTTCACTTGACATAATTAGGAACATTAAGTCCAGACGTTTGAGATGGGCAGAATATGTAGTACGTATGGGCGAATCCAGAAATCATATAGAGTGTTAGTTGGGAGGCCGAGACGTAGATGGAAGGATAATATTAAAATGAATTTGAGGGAGGTGAAATATGATTGTAGAGACTGGATTAATTTTATTTTGTTCAGTATAGGGACTGATAGCGGTCTTATGTGAGGGCGGCAATGAATCTCCGGGTTCCTTAAAAGTCATAAGTAAGTAAGTATTTTATTATTATTATTATTATTATTATTATTACTATTATTGTCCAACATTTTAACAGAAAATGAACTTGTTACGAAATTGAAAAGTAACCGTTATCAACATTCAGTTTCAGTGATATTTTCTAGTGATGATCATTATCGTGGATGTGTGCTTTTAAGTAATCAATGATTGCAATGTAACTGTTGACGATAAATAAATTCTTAATAAAGAAAACTGTCCAAAATAAAACTGCAATGAACAGGAACAGAATGGTAAATTGGGCTGTAGTTCTGACAATGAAACTAATAGATTATGTTCATCGCCGCTGCAAGGATTAACGAAAGGTGAACAAAGCAGTACATTCATTCATTCATTCATTCGTTATCTGCCTACGGACAGGTCTTTCACTGCAAACCCAGCATTTTCCAATCTTCCCTGTTTTCTGCCTTAATGCATATCTAAATAGTATTGTCACAGAGATCCGGAAGTATTTTCTCAAATTGGAACGCTTAAGCGCCATGTGTTAGGCAACTTCTTCGACACTGTCGTATGGCAGTTTGTGTATTACCTATGTGGAGGAGTTAATAGCCAGGTGACACACAACCAACTTCAGATGATACAAAATGTAATATTATCATTGATTTTTTATTTGTAAAAAAAAACAAGTTATATTTATTACACATTTACTTTATATTAGAGTTGTATGATAAATGCAACGAGTTACAAAGATTTCGCCTTTCTAGCTAATTGCGCAAGCGATAAGCAGTATTCCTTGCCAGCCATGTTGTATAAATAACCAACAACTCGAGTAGTGAAATAAAATGAGTTCCATATTAGAAATTAACATTAAAATTAAATTTAAATAAATGTTTAAAATTTAGTGTAAGTTATCCCGAATATAGAAATTGTAAATCACAGGTACATTTCATTATTTCAACATTTATATTGACTTTGTAGTGAATATGCAGTGACACGAAACAGATGAGCGTGACACGCACGAAACAGTGAAAACAGTTGAGAGGTGTGTAGCGCTGGCAGTCGGTGATGGTCTGGAAAACCACATGGTCGTTAAAATGTGCGATGAAAACAGGTTAAAATTACAAGAACAGATCAAAGAACAAGGAGAAATTGTGCGAAAACTTAAAGCGGCCCAAGGTAGCAAAGATAAGGTGAGGATTGTTGATTAATTTTTTTCTAAATAGTCTGATGCAATTTAAAATGTTCCTTAGGATTGCTCATCCCTTTCACTTTTTTTTTTTGGTACATTTGACATACAAATTGAAAATGAAGATACTGATCACTTAACATAAATGAAATGTAAGCATAAAAAATGTATATGTTTTCTTACTATATTTATTGTTAGTATTAGCATTGTACCTATTACGTTACATAATTTACAAGAAAATATTTCCTGTCTTTCAATATGTTTCTCATTTCTCCTTTCCCAGGTAACTAAAAATTCTGTTCCAAATGTCATCTCTGTGAAGGAACTCACAATATTAAACGTATTTCTAGCCAACAATAGCTATGTAGGAGGTTATGAACCCTCTCATGCAGATAAAGCCATATTTAATGCCCTTAAAGGTGTTACATGGCCAGATAGTTTGCCCCATGTCACACGATGGCATCGTCACATGGAAAGTTTTTCTTTAGTAGAAATGGAAGCATTTCCAACAACTATAACAACTTCCAAATATCTTCCATCACAACTTGTTGACCTTCTTTCTACCAATAATCATGGAGTTGACCTTAGTCAAAAGGTGAGATGTAGGTACTAAATTATAGAACGCAACAGTGTTATGTTCTGTATTGTAGTAAGCATAGGCTATCAAAGATTCAGAAATAAAAGGTAACTAGGCCTACTATTGGGTGTTGTCGGGGCTTAATTGCATGTTTCATGTTTTACTTTCGGTGATGTGATGGGCATTCTGATTGTGTAAATTACAAACTTTCTTTGTTACCTAGCATGAAGCTAAAATTGGAAAATACATTATTACTTCCTGAATAGGTTATGTATTAAATTTTGAGGTTTTGTTCATGTGGGTAGAGATGAAAAAACTGGTAAAATCATACTTTAGTAGAAGTAATTATGGTCTTCAGAGAACTTGGCATTGTATTATTGATTTAGTGGAAGAATGCTTGCTTCCATAATTATTTGTACTAAAAGGCAGATTTTACTAAAAAGAATTATCAGACAGTGCACTGTTATAAAATTTCGGTTGTTACAAGGTTATTGAAAATTATTTCCACTGTAGTCTTCATTATCAGCTCTTATTAATTTTGGGAAAATTTCAATATACGGATACCTCACTAACAACAATCATGTTAAAATAGGTAGCAACAAGAGCAGATTTGTCTGTTTGTCGAATGCGCATCATCATGCTTACAAAAAGGCACTTTTCAGTGCCAGTAATTTATTTTTGTGTGTACAAGGTTGGAATTTTGGAGTAAGTAGGAAAGGAAGGTATCTGTGTTCTGAAATTTATCCCTGACTACCAAACTAGCGGGCTCAGGATTGAAACCTCATTGGACAAATTTCCTAATTCCTAAGTTTAAGTATATTTTGTGGACTTTCTCACTCCATTAATGGTGAAATTTTTTTCTACATTTTTCGAGTTAAAAACTTAATATTTTGTACATTTCATCCCATTTGCTGTAAGTATTCTTGCATATAAGTTTCATTATGATCAGATATATGTTTTTGGGAACGAGAAAAATGTGCATATTTTCAGAATTCATATCCTCTTACAAAATTTAAGTTTCTCGCATGATTTTTTTTTACAGCATCACTGTTATGGAAAGAAAAGAACTAAGTATGCAGAATTTTAAATTTACATCCATAAATTGAGACAAAAAATTTAAAAAATACTATATGCAACTTCAAAATTTAAATTTTTTGTTTTCACTAAATATGTTTTATTTTTTATGTCCATCTCGTCCATTGAATTAAGCAGATTATGTGTGTGTAAACTGTGGTTCCATATACGGAGGGGAATTAGGTAGTGATGGATCAAATAATCAGTTCATGATTGCCATAGACCGGTGTTAAGGTTGAAATTATTGGTAATTAAATTTACCCCTATAGCAGTTTGTGCGGTAGCGTTATCTAATATATAAAAGTGAATGTGGGTATGTATGTATGTATGTATGTATGTTTGTTCCCAATACAAATCTACACGCTTTGACCAATATGTACCAAAGTTTGCACATTTAACCTTCATAACCAGGAGAAGAACATAGGCTATATTAAAATTGTTAAAATGGACGTTAAATTGATTAAAAAAGTAAAAAATAAAAATAAATACGATCAAACATTCGTGTATAATACTAAAATGCAATCTTCTATAGTCAATTGTTCTTTATTATTGCCTGTTGTATTCAACATCGACTTTCATGAGGCCATGGAAAAAGCAAAACGATATAAAATAACATTGTAGATACATCATGAAGGCCAAAATCTAGACAATTTATTCATGCAGTAAGTATCCTTATGCAGTCCAGAACCGTATTATGTGTTTCTCGAGACAGTTGTAGATAGTGAGCAGACTGTGTTTTATACAATTGAATTCTTAAATTCTTTGAAATCACAAGGATTGCCAACACATAATTTAATACTTAATATTGAATCACCAATAGCACTATTGCGAAATATTGATCCACAAGAACTATGCAATGGAACAAGAATTGGTGTGAAAATACTGATGACAAACGTAATAGAAGTGACAGTATTAACTGGCAAAAGGAAAGGAAAAGATGTTTTTATCCCACATATTCTTATGATAGCCAGTAACATGCCATTCGATTTTAAGCAACTGCCATTTCAGTGCAACTAGCATTCGTAATGACCGTAGTAAAATAAAGCTCAAGGATAGTCGCTCAAAGTTGCAGACATTCACCTAAATCTCCGTGTTTTTCATATTGTCAATAATTGCGTAACTTGCTTTCAAGTGAGCACACCTAAATATATATACACATATTTATACAAAAGACGGGAAAACGAATTGTATGCATATCAATGAGACTTTTGTCATGTTCCTAATGTAGTATATGAATATATGTAAGCCCACTGAAAATAAGACATTAATTTACATTTTCTTTATTTTTGTTCATTTGAATTGATTGGGATGCCGATATTTTAAATCCAAGATTTGGACGGCTATCATTTCGATATACTACTTAATTCTAAAATATATATCTTTCAAAATATTATTGCCCATGTCCAATAATGTGTTATTACGAAATTTTATCTGTGTAATCAGGTTGCCAGTGTAGTATGTCAAGCGTTGTGGAAAGAACGGTGACTTAATTTTCTATAACATAGGATGTCTTTCAGAATATTATTATTTATGCTGAACAATGACTTCTTGCAAAATTATACTCTATCTGCATTCTGTATATAAAATAAAAAGTAATATATTTAATATGTTCTAGATTTGTTAGATATTATATCTTAAGTCATATTTTAAAAAGCCCTGGTATGATATAAGCGGGCGTATAGCTGTCAAGGGGTAAAAAATATTCCAATATAAATTGAATTACATACGTACAGTATATATTGATTCTTTGGTACGACCGATAGATAAATTTAGGCTCACGATGACACCCCAACGATTCAGACTGGGAACAAGGGAATTCTCTAATTACCATCAGCTGTCTCTGAAGTTCAAGTGAAAGCACACATAGACATGAAATTACGTGAAATGTATGTCAGCACAGCTTCAGTTAAATGTACAGATCTTATAATTTTTATTTTTCTGTGCCTCTGTACAACGTCACATTTTTGGCGGGGAGGAAAGGAGACAGCAGAAAAATTAATGGTGTTTAATACACTGACAACCACGACTAAGATAAAGCACTTGAAATTTAGCGGTAACTGACCAGCAGAGATAAATAAACAAAACAAATAAATATATAAATTTAAAACAAAGTTGAACGTCAGGCACATGATGAAATATTTTCTTTTCGGAGTCTGATCTACAATTTTTTAAATTTAGTTAAATCTGGCAGGCATTTGGCTAAGGAGTATAAGTAAGTGAAGTTAAGTAAAGATTCATCTTTATGTGCGAGGAAAGCTTAGTAAAAAATTCGTTTTGGTTGTCTATAGTTGGGTTTCCGAAATTTTCGAAAATTTAACAAATAGTTCATTTGAAAACAGAAGCAGAAAGGAAAACCCGGGCAACGCTGGGTACTTTCAGCTAGTATGGAATAATATGGATTACGAAATAAGATTGAGAAACTTTTTTATTTATTTATTTTTTTTTTGTAAAGTTATCAGGCTGTATTGAACTGCATTTCAGGATTTCAGTTAAACAATGATTCGATTTCTCGAACTGTATTTCTGTAGTATCTGTTACACGTCCTCTTTCAGTTTAAATGATGAGAATTTTAGAGGTCCCTTTCTTGGTTTAACAAATACTGTACAGTCAGATGAATCATTTCGTGGTTAAGCATGAGTGAGTTTAGATTCACAGTGCGTAAAAGAATGTTGGTTTTCGGTGTTCTATTTAAGCTCCTTTCACTGTTATTGGAAAGCTCTTTGATTGTTATATAATCTTTAACGACTGTCTTGTGAATGAATTAGAAAGTGTGAAGACAATGCACGTATAAAAAAGTGCAAGACAGCTTAATTAGCAACCCATTAAACATTATTTATATAATGCTCTTCATTGAGTACTTTTGTTATGTAATCGATTTAAAAAGCTATTTTACTTGAATGATCTGAAAGTATACCTATGGATTTAAATTGCTTACCTTTCAGAAATTATAATTGTAACTGGAAATACAAGAAACGTATTTTGTAAATGTCTTTCTATCTCTTAGTTTTCCTCATATTTCGGAATGTTGACATAATGCACTCATAACAGCTGAAAGTGATATAATTCACCCAAAACAACTGAAAGTATTCTTTACTAGATAAAGATAATGGTTAAATAATGTCCTGTTCATATTTATTTATTTACCAGAGCTTCCTCAAATTAGAGGCTGCCATTAGGCAAAACATACAAAACAAAAAAAAGAACAAATAGATGATGAAAGATAAGAGTAAAAAATGATCAACAAGTAAACAAACAAACAAACAATGGCAGTTCACAGAATAAGAAAAGTTACAAACAAGTAAAGAAGCAATGAAAGCTAATAAGAAAAAGAAAAATGATAATGGTGCGTCAGTTTTTTCAGTACACTGAATTAGAGTCCATGTAGGTTGTTCCGTAAGAGTTTGACTGATTCTCTAATTATGAGGAGGGCCAGTTGTGTTCTATTGTACTCATATGTCTGTTAAGTAATATGTTCATTATTGCTTGACAGATAATATAATATAAAAGTGAAAATTGATGTACAAAGGATTTTAGATTATACCTTCGTACATGTCTTTCAGTGTAGCCTACCTTACATGTTTTAAGTCGGTCTGTGTACTTCCGTAAAATATTCATTGTTACAATCTAAGTGTTTAATTAAACCAGTTTATGAGATCAGACAACTCAAAACGTTGTTAAATATCCGTTACTATTGACGTATTGTAGTTGGTTTCTTTCTATTTCCCAATTTAAAATTTACTTGGATTGCATGTTATGTCGTGCATGCTATATGCCTTGCTGTTTTTATGTATCATTAGCTTCTTACAGTTCGCCAAAACTTTCTTGAGCCCTGTGGCAGCACATTCTCTTAAAGTACGATCTCCTGTTACTCAGATTTCTTCCCCCTCTATCACTTTCTACAGCTTTTTTGCAATGCTTGTTCCTCCTTTTCCTCCTCAAACCACTGAAAACTCTAAACTAGTATCTTTATTACTTAGGCGATCAATAAAGGATCTTACTGCCCAACTTTGTAGAAGTTATATTTTATTTTTATTTATTTATTTAACCTGGTAGAGATAAGGCCATTAGGCCTTCTCTTCCCCTTTACCAGGGGATTACAACTACAATATTATTAAGAATACAATTATAATTATAATTACAATTAATATTAAATGTACAAATGCAATAAAAATCAAAGTACTAAAAGATTAACTGATTAATGAAAGCTAGACAGTTTAATGTAAAAGTTAAGAAGAGAGAAACATTTCTTTTATTGATTAAGTAAAAATTAAACCTACTCTACACAGTAAGAAAATGCTTAACAAGCTTGATTTGAATGCTACTAAATTCCAACAATCTCTGATGTTACTGGGTAGGGTATTCCACAAGCGCGAGAGCGAGATTGTGTATGATGATGAATACGATGATGTCTTATGTGCGGCTATTTTGCGTGCGTGTGAAGAGATTATGATATGATGACAGGTAACTGAAACGGGAGGCAAGATAGGTAGGTGTAGAAGTGTGAAGGACTTGGAAAAGGAGAACAAGAGAATGAAAATTTCTACATTCGTTAAGCCGTAGCCAGTTTAGAGTTTGGAAGGATGGGATAATGTGGTCAGCACAACGGACATCGCAGACGAAGCGAACACAAGAATTATGAACACGTTGTAATTTTTGCGACTGATTGACATTGAGGTCAGTCAGTAGAAAATCACAATAATCGAAGTGGGGCATTACTAGTGTTTCCACTACTATTTTCTTGAGTGATAGCAGAAGGAATTTTCGAATGCTGTTTAAGGAATGTAGTATGGAAAGCACTTTTTTACTAATATGGGTTACTTGGTTATTCCAGTTTAAATGCGTATCAAAGTAAACTCCAAGGTTTTTAACACAGGAAGCAAAAGGGATTATTGTGTCGTTTAACTTGACTATATTGGTATGCAGGAGTGAAAGAAGCTGACCAAAGCTGTTGTTACTGTAGTGGGTGAAAGATGAAAGGGAAGGAAGTTCTACTCCTCACCAGGTCTCTCTGTTTGTTGGGTGGACTGAACACAGATATTAAAAAATCGTTTATTCATCATCATCTGTAATACAACAGTCCTTCCAGTTTAGCCTTGACCTCCTTCAGAACAGCTGATCAATCATACCTTTCCAGTATCCCCTCTCTTCGTCTCTTTATCCCTGCTTTACCAAGATCATTCTGGATATCTAACCACCATAGCTTAGGTCTTTCAACTCTTCTTTCACCACGTGGTTTTGCATCCAACAGCATTTCGGGTATTAGGTTACGTCTGTCCCGATTATGTGGCCCTGTTAGTCCAATCTTTGATTTTAATATTACTGACAATATTAGCATCTTTATATAAATTTTGTAATTCTAAGTTTTTTTCTGTTTCTACAGATTACTAAGTACATTAAAAAATTTTCCGTAATATTTTCCTTTCCCATGTATTTAGAATTGTAATTACACATTACCTCCATGTCCAGGTTTCACTTCCAGACACATTGTTTATTGCATAACACAAATTAAGAACAAAGTGAATGCATGATTTCGGGAAGATGCCTTAATGTCTGAAAGTTTTGTTGGAAAATATTTGTAATTGATTTATAGACTGAAGTTTCTCTAAGTTGCTAGCATATGTCATGACATAACTTTAGTTCTGAGCATGAGCTCACCTTTTTTTACTTTATTTACTTTTTTGTGCGTAAGTAAATATGGTTGGTATGGTGTTGTTTCTTGTGGTCTATAAGCAGTTTCCTTGGGATATAAGATATGAATGAGGCCAACTTCATATGGACATTTTACATCGAGAAAAAAGCCATGTGCCAAAAAAATATTTTGTCAATTTATGGAATAATATTTTTTTTCAGTATCTTGATAAATGATTTTCTTCAGCATTACAGAAATGTTTTATTTGCTTCATACAAATATAAATAATTGTTTCATGTCGAGGTCTTTAACAATTGAGAATTTTGGTGGCAAGGAGATGATCTGCAGTCCTAAAAATCTTAACTTTCTATGGAGCTCACTAATGCATGCTTTCTTGCTAAAATCGCCTATTTAATCAGTCCCAGTGCGTAATAGATACTCACTGGGTTGTTTCATACTTTTCTCTGGTAAAGACGCGGTGTTGCTGAGAAGATATTTGGTCCTGTTTCATAACTCTTTGCCGGGATGTTGGGTGGTGGTGTGCTGCGGTTTGTGCCTTGCCTCTCTCGCTTGCCAACACGGCGTGCTCTGTCTGGACCACAGGTCAGTACAGTGACATAATTTGTCAGAAGGTCTTGACTTTTCCTGTGTTTATCTGTGTCCAATCTTGAAATTGAACCAACTCTCATTAACTTGTACCAGTTAAAAGATGTCAGTTCAGTTTTGATTTGTTTACATTAGATTCATAGATTGAACTTGAAAACAGGTCAAGTTAACACAAAAATGATTTTTGTCCCTATTTCTTTAGAACCACATATCTTACACTATTAACCCAATTCTGCTTCTTTCCACAAGTTTTAATGACCTTCTAAAAATCTGTATAATCTTTCCTACGATAGCTGTTGATATTTTTCTATTTTTCTGACCAATCATCAGTGTTCACTACAGTTTCAAAGGATCTCTAGAGATATCTATCTGTATTATGGGAAACTTGTGTGAGGAAACCAAAGAAATAATTTTCCTGGAGTCTTTAGTTTTCCACGAACATTGAATCCAGTTGCAGTGCTTGGTAACCAGAAGACTGCAGAGGGCAACTAATTTAGGTTACCTCTCACATTAGTTCAGTAATCATCTTTAGTTGGTTGAGTATACAGCATGTCCGCAATTTTATTTGAGTTCATGGATTCAGATTTGGTTAAGGGAAATTGATCTGAACTTCATTTCAATGTAAATAGTCCTTACCCTTGCTTTTTCTGAAGAGAATGTAACTAGTTCAATGTCTCATATTTATTAACATCTAAGTATTCCTTCTTGTTCCTGAGGAAACCAGCAAAATAACTTTTTTTTTTTCAGTACTCTTTAAACTACTCGTAAGGAGACCCAAATTTAAACAGTTATTATAAGGGAAATAGCAGAGCTACGTGAATATTTAGTATAATATTATTTAATTATTTATGTAGTGATATTGGTTTTCAGTTTGCTTCTTCATTAAAATAAAATGATTTGTTGTCCATGTATTGTTTCATATTAAAATAATAATTTTTTTAACTAGCCATACCCATGTGCTTCACTTGCTACAAACAATTTTTTTTTTTCAGAATGGCTAAATAACGTATGGTACGAAATGGATTAAGCATTTTTTAATAACTTATAATAACTTCCATTAGAATATAAAGATTTACCAAGTTCCTGATGCTTTAAGAAATGTTTAAGAAAAAAACTATTTTGGCAAGATTAATGCTTGTTGGTTTATTTATTTGATGATTTCAAACTTTTTCTTCTTTCTGTTTGAAAGTTCAGTGATACCTTACTGTCCTTATTATTTTCTTTCTTTAATTCTTGCCATTTTATATGTTTTTCACAGACTGTAGGTTTAGGATTTGTTATATTATGTTGTATAACATATATTATGTATCTGTCCTTATATAGCCCCTGAATATCAGTTTTACTTGTTCGGACATACTCAATAAATTTAAAAAAAAAAAAAGTGTAAAATGAATATCTTTTGCTTGTTGTACAAGACCACCTTAAATAATTGCATAGTCATTTGTTTTCATTTTATTATGTCAACCTGATTGAGGCGGGAAGTGTATAAAATGCATTGTTATTTTAAAACTCTTACATCTCGTTAAATATCGGTCCTATAAAAATTTTGCTTAGAATAAAACATGTCGGGACAAATTTTTAAAGCAACTTTTGTTATGTAATATTATCCTGAAAAATTAATAATAAGCGAGTTATTTCGATTTATTTACTTCAGTTTTCCTTTTAAGCCCCCTTTTAAAGAAAGTATTTTGAATGCCATATAGCCTAAAATATAAGTGGGACCTAACTTATTACACAAACCAATTTTCTAACAAATCTGTTTAGCCACTATCACATGAAAACATAACATACACACATACAAACAAAAATGTAAAAAAATGCGATTTGCGGTCTCAAAACAGTTCATTATACATGCTAACACCAATTATTTCTGTAAATGCGAAAATTATTAGAAAAATTTAGGTTGGTTTTGTTATTAGTATAGATACTACCGTATCTTTATTGAATAGTAGATTACTCATCAACCCACTACATTCTTTAAGTTCCTAATTACGAAGTACTTATTTCCTCATATCTTGCATATCAAACTAGTCCAGATAAATAAGTTAGTTTTCTTTTATATTTCTTTTACGTCCATTTATAATAAAGGAGTTAGTTTCATTATTTTAGAATCACTTTGTAAAATGTGCATAATACAAATACCGTATTTTCTCGAATACCCTGTGCCCTCGAATAAGCCGCGGGCCCCACTTTTCAAAAGGGGGAAAGAAAAAAAATATATAAAAATAAAACTTCCAACAAATTATTCACGACAAATTAAAAAACACTTAAAACACAGATGCAGTTCAGTTAACAATAAATTTTAAGTACATTTTATCCTGGAACAGGACGCATTTCAAACTTATCCTGTGTGCATGCACTGCATGCATGTTGGTTGTTTGCTCAATTAGCCCTTTACATAATTACTGCAATATTAATAGCATGCGTCATTAATTAACTATCTTTATTTTGTATGATACTACGTGGTTAGTTATAATAAATACCTGCCATCACTACTGTATTAACTTCCTCATTCTGCGC
This sequence comes from Periplaneta americana, assembly GCF_040183065.1. Classification (NCBI taxonomy): domain Eukaryota; kingdom Metazoa; phylum Arthropoda; class Insecta; order Blattodea; family Blattidae; genus Periplaneta; species Periplaneta americana. Next base: position 198,704,564 of record NC_091118.1, on the reverse strand, counting down.
TGTTTTCGACGTCATCGTCATCATCGCCATCGCCCGAGCATTTTCTTCGCACTTCTCCAAACACAATAGTCCTTTGTTGCGTCCAGTTGATTGGAGACACTTCACTTTTTGAATTACTTTTCAACAAGAGGGAGCGATATGCGTGTCCGTGCATCATAGATCCATTGAAAATACACGACTCACAAACTAAACTCTTGTCACACTAGAATTTTATTCTGACACATGTACTGTTAATCCAAACGTCATTTAACAATGTTAACAATTGAAATATCTGCGCGGGAAGATATGGCATGCACTATCACCCTCAATACGTATGGAATATGCATCCATAGATAGTTGCTAACCACTAGGATCGCTACTATCACCTCATTACAACAATGTGAAATAGTACCGGCACAGTCTATTGTTCCTAGTACCCTCAACAACTCAAGCTTCGTGACTATATACTAGATCACAGTATACAGTCACGAAGCTTGAGTTTATGAGGGTACTAGAAACAATAGACTATGCAGGTACTATTTCGCATTGCCTGTGACTATATAATAGTCTGTGCCATCACCTAAAGAATTGTGCGGCAATGTTGCCAACTTGATTTCGAATAAGCAGAGCATCCGTATTTTTTACGTGTATATTTCAGATTGGAGGAGAAGTGCACGGGGTATTCGAGAATGCGGTAATTGGAATGTGGTAAAAATAACGTGTGAAATAGCAAGTTTAATGACACTATAAACACGTATATTTAAAGAATGTATCTTTAATGTAAACTCTATTTGTGTTACAGATTGCAGAAGAAGTGAGTCGTTTATTGGAACTGAAGGCTCAGTTGGGAGCAGTGGAAGATGGTGGCAGTGGTCCCCATAAGTTTACTCTCAAGACGCCAAAAGGAACTCGTGATTATGGACCTCAGCAAATGGCCATTCGAGCAAATGTGTTCAGTAAAATCATCTCCGTGTTCAAGCGCCATGGAGCTGAAACCATTGACACACCAATTTTTGAACTGAAGGTATAATGTGAAACTCAAACGAGAAATAATTTGGTTAAACTAGCGCTGAATTTGTTTCTTTCCTACTCTGCTTATGCATATTCCAGTCTTCCACTATCTTATTGGTCATACCAACATAACTTGGGTGACATTACGAAAGTTTTACGCTAGTGTACACTTGCGCTATGCCTTGCATATACGAATCTGTGACAGGTTAGGTTAGACTTTTGTTATATCTTGCATATACGAATCTGTGACAAGGTTAGTTTAGTTTAGGCTTTTGTTATGTCTTGCGTAATCGAATTTGTGCATGATTTTCGGTGAAACTAGCGCTGAGATTGTTCCCATGATTTCGGAAGGGAAAATCCGCCATTATACTACGGTACCTTATTGCTGACAACATCAAAAAACAAAAAAATCATCAGCCTTTGCCCAGCGTGTATGCAAGACATATTAAAAGCCTAAACTAACCTATCACAGATTCATATGTGCAAAACATAGTGTGAATGTACATTTACTTACTTACAAATGGCTTTTTGGCTTTTAAGGAACCTGCAGGTTCATTGCCGCCCTCACATAAGCTCGCCATCGGTCCCTGTCCTGTGCAAGATTAATCCAGTCTCTTTCATCATATCCCACCTCTCTCAAATCCATTTTAATATCCTTCCATCTACGTTTCGGTCTCCCCAAAGGTCTTTTTCCCTCTGGTCTCCCAACTAACACTCTATATGCATTTCTGGATTCGCCCATACGTGCTACATGCCCTGCCCATCTCAAACGTCTGGATTTAATGTTCCTAATTATGTCAGGTGAAGAATACAATGCGTGCAGTTCTGCGTTGTGTAATTTTCTCCATTCTCCTGTAACTTCATCCCTTTTAGCCTCAAATATTTTGTGAATGTACACTAGCGTGAAATTTTCGTAATGTCAAAGTTATGTTGGTATGACATAGGAGACAGCTGAAGGTGTGGAAGCGGAGTATAAGAAATGAACTTAGCGCTAGTTTAGCTGAATTTTCAAAGCTTATGATTTTTATTTAGTGATGTTGTCAGTACTAGCTAGCAACATAGTGGACGTTGCTTTATGGGAAACTTCGTGTTTATTTCATTTTTATTGGATGTACTTCACTTTGTTCAATGATTATTGAATTAATACATGTTTGCTTTCTTCACATTACATCGTATCATGTGTTTTGTATCACTGCATTCCTTTTCTTCAATAGCAACCACAACGTTTTCACTTCCATTACCACGCACCTCTTATATCAGACATAATTTATTATAATTCCGAACACTTTCCTTTCCTTCAAATATAACTGCATAAAATCCTTAAGTTTTCAAATCCATCTCCACAAAAAAATCCCTTACAAATATAACCATTTTCACTTCCAAATCACTGGAACAAACTCAGCATTAGTTCCAGCAATAATTTTTTTGAACATCTTTACATCAATGTTTATTCATCATTAACATGATTCAAATATAATTGTTCATTCTGATTCCTGAGAGCTGTTTCTGCTGCATTATAAAGCTCAAAATTCTCGCTGACCCTTTTATAATGGCTGTAAACTTTGTTTTAAACAGTGACAGTTCAGTTCCAATTTAGCTAATGGCTTGTTATTGAAATTTCTGCAATTTGTTTCCCTAAATGAAATTGTTCCATGCTGTAACTGTGTGAACTATGCCTTAGACTAGCTGGTCAAGTTCTCATGAGTCAGGTGTGTATCAGGTATATTGTGTGGCATAGTCCCTTCCTATTTTCTCTGAAAGGAACTATTTTCCATATTGTGAACTGTGGTATACTTTAAGTGCTACTAGCGATTTGGTTACATTTCTCGTCATTATGACTATTATTTTGTGATTGTGCAGGAAGTGCTGACGGGAAAATATGGAGAAGACTCGAAGTTGATCTATGACCTGGCAGATCAGGGTGGTGAGATTCTCTCACTGAGGTATGACCTCACAGTACCATTTGCTCGCTATTTGGCTATGAACAAAATTAGTAACATCAAACGTTACCACATCGCCAAAGTGTACAGACGTGACAATCCAGCTATGACAAGGGGACGATATCGAGAATTCTACCAATGTGTAAGTCCTTGAAATTCAATAACATTCAATTTCGAATCATAATGTGTGCACAGGCTATCTTGCTCATATAGGTACAATATTTTAAGCAAATGAGAGCCGATGTTAACATACATTATTGTATATTTTAATGTAGACCTAGTTCCCTTCATCAATGTATATTAGGAGATTTGGATAGATTAATTAGTTTAGGAAATTGTATATTTATTATGTATAACTACTTTTTGTGTATAGATCATTTTTAAATAATTAAGTTTGTACTTTTGTGAACTAATATCAATAAATCTATCTATCATAATATTATTATTAGAGGTTTAGTGTAATGTTTAGAACTTTAGAGAATCAGCATTATTATTAGATACTTGTTAGGACGATGATGATGATGATGATGATGATGATGATGATTTTCAAAGCTACTTTCGATATAATTTCATCATTTTTCATGTAGTAGTTGAAATTATACCGAAAGTAGCTTTGAAAATCAAAGAAAATAAAAGTGATAATGCTTTTTTCTTCCTCTCAAAAATCTGTTTAAATACACGTAGCGGCTTTTGGAGGTGCAGCAACAATAAGAAGTTATTTTGCTTGCTTGTGCAATCTCCTCCAATGCGTTTACGACGTTTTAAAAGTAAGCTAACGATATATTAGTTGCTTTATATAAATCTATGCATTGGTTGAACAGGGTTTTATAAATAATAATAATAATAATAATAATAATAATAATAATAGTATTTTGTAACTTTCATGCTTTTTATTATAAATAAAGGAAATAGATTATAAATTGAGGACTTGCTGTTTTTCTGTATTCAGGATTTCGACATTGCTGGTCAATATGATCCCATGATACCAGATGTAGAATGTGTGAGAGTAGTGAATGAGATTTTAACATCATTACAAATCGGGGACTTCCTCATCAAAGTGAATCATCGACAGCTGCTGGACGGACTGTTCGAGGCATGTGGTGTCCCTTCTGACAAGTTTCGCACGATTTGCTCAGCTGTTGACAAGTTGGACAAGGTAAATTGTTAAAAATTCGTGTTTACTAGGCTATTAAAAAAATGTAATATTTCTGTCTTCTCTTTCCTTTCATGGGTCAGTCCTTGTGTCTTGTTACAGTTTCAGCTCCATTTCAAGATATATTTATTTATTTTTTGTATAATTATCGGCTGAAGATCGTTTCACTCTGTAGAGATGCTCATGCTCCTGTCATTCTGTCGAGGAACAGTGAGAACACAGTCAAAATTAATACAAATAGAGATGCAGCGAAAAGTTACCGCACTATGCAGGGGACATCAGGGAACAGATTGCCCACAATCCCTTGCTCGACTCACCGGTAGATCTAAATTATTAGTTACCTGATGAATGAAGTTAAAAGTGAAAAATTTCGAGGGAAAATTGTTCCAGGGCCAAGTATCGACATTCTTTAAATATACACGTGTTTATAGTGTCATTAACCTTGCTATTTCACACGTTATTTTTACCATATTCAAATTAACGCATATTCTCGATACCCCGTGCACTTTCCCTCCACCCAGAAATATACACGTGAAAACTACAGATGCTCTGCTTATTCGAAATTAAGTAGGCAACATTGCCTGATTTTCCTCCTGCGCGATTCTTAATGTGGTAGCACAGTCTATTAGCTATATACAGTAGAGCATCGATTATCCAAATATTGATCAATCAAAACATCGGATTAATACAAATTATGATAATTTGATGGTGGTGATTTTGCCTTGGACGCAGAATTTATTACTCTTTTAAAATGTAAACTTGGTCTGATACTTGGTTTTACATTGTATTTCCCTTTCAGTCGCCTTGGGAAGAAGTACGGAAAGAAATGGTAGAAGAAAAGGGATTATCACCAGAAGCAGCAGATCGTATTGGTGAATATGTTCGCCTTAGTGGCAAGATGGAGTTAGTAGAGCAGCTGCTGCAGGATCAAGCCCTCGTAGGACGATCGAAGACTGCTCGTGAAGGATTGGAGGCCATGAGTCTGTTTCTAAAGTATTGTGAAATATATGGACTACAGGAACGGGTCAACTTCGATCTGAGTTTGGCTCGAGGCTTGGATTACTATACCGGTGTAATTTATGAAGCTGTTTTGCTTAGTGAGTATTTAATAATTCAGTGTGGGAGTGAGAAATTAAATGGTTGGTTTGAAAATTTCTGTGTATAGTCCGACCATCGGATCTGTGCCCCCGTAAGATATGCGAACTGAACCTTAATTCCTTTTCAGCCTCGGCAATTCATTTCTCCCCCTGTATTCCTATTTCTCTCTTTTCTATCCCTCTCTCTTTCTCTCCCCCACTACTCACAATTTTGAGCCTTCTTGCGGGACAGTTTATTTGCATTTGCAGCCCAGTGTTGTCAACTCAACATGAATACTGTAGCACAGAGTGGCGAAAGAAATATTATTAAGCAAGTAATAGCATTTTGCGTAAGTCAATCAGAGTCATTAGACCTACTTAAACTAAATTATGAATAAGTAATAATTAACCTTACAGTATTATAAGCAATATTCAAGAGACATGACACTTTTTGACGGAAGTTTGGCAACATCCCTATTCGGCAAGGTTCGTGGCCTGCTGTTTGACGTAGTGGGAGAGAAACTGATGGAATAGGGTGAGTAGAGGCATTAACTTTTCCAAGAACGACGACAGCGCTGAAGGGGCATAGATCGGATGGTCCGACAATAACTATATACATAATATATGGAATTTATTTTACATGTTCCTTTTGCTAACTGGTGTTGAAATACGAGTTAGTTCACTGTGGTACAGTATTTTACTATTCATTTAATAATAATGTGATACAATGTTAGTTATACAGCTAGTGTGTCCGGTTTCTACAGTGATGATCTGATCTTGAAAAAAAATGTTTCATAGAAAAGTTACCTAATTTGTTTAGTAGACCAGATTGTCCAAAACATTGTCCATAATCTATTCAAAATATCAGTGCTGCCCCCTATGTTTCATGAACCATTTAAGAGAAACTAAGTTCTAACACTTTCTGTGGGCCACTTTGTATTTATAAAATATTAATAACAAAGTTATGTGAGTTCTTCACAGTATTGGAAGAGTCCTTTAAACAGAACTTTTACAAGTAGGATTTTATGATCTTCGAGATCATCTATGCTATCAGTTAACCATAATTTATAATTTTGGACCATCTAATATTATTCTAGGATTCATTTCACAGTCTTTGTAGATCTCATATGTCGAATCCATTTAAGACACATGGCTTTAATTTTCAAGGTATCAATACTTTAAAACTCCATATCAAATAATAAGTATTATTAAATAATATCAACTTCTGTTTAATTATTTTACGTTTATTACATAACTATTCAGTCACGAATGTAATATAATGCATCTCTAATTCAAGGAACTTAACAACTAATACCGAATTGTAAGTATATTTGAATAACTGTAGAATTAAGAGAGATTTATAACAAATATAAATTACACTTGGGAGGAAATTAAATGCAGAATAAATATGGGAAACGCCTGTTATTATTCGGTTGAGAAGCTTTTATTGTCCACTCTGCTCTCAAAGAAATCTGAAAGTTAGAATTTATAAAACAGTTATATTACTGGTTTGTTCTGCATGGCTGTGAAACTTGGACTCTCACTGTTAGAGAGGAACAGAGGTTAAAGGTGTCTGAAAATAAGGTTTTTAGAAATATATTTGACGCTAAGAGGAATGGAGTTACAGGAGAATGGAGAAAGTTACACAACGCAGAATTGCACACGTTGTATTCTTCACTTGACTTAATTAGGAACATTAAATCCAGACATTTGAGATGGGTGGGGCATGTAGCATGTATGGGCGAATCCAGAAATGCATATAGAGTGTTAGTTGGGATGCCAGAGGGAAAAAGATCTTTGGGAAGACCGAGAATAGATGGAAGGATAATATTAAAATGAATTTAGAGGGAGGTGGGATATGATGATAAAGACTGAATTATTCTTGCTCAGGATAGTGATCGACGGTGGGCCTATGTGAGGGTGGCAATGAACTTCCGTGCTACTTATGAGCTATAAATAAGTAAGTAAAATTAAGAAGGGAAATAGTGATTTGTAATTGTATATGCAATTACTATTTTCTGTAAAAAAGTTCCTCAGATCTTTTCAGTGTCATTTGGAGGTAGTGGTTATGTCATTTGCCTTTTAGCATCTCAGTAGAACTGTCAGGTCCTTCCCACAACTTTTTCATTTATCATATTGAGTGAAGTTGTTCTTGTCCATATCTTTTTTAGTTCTTTGCATAAAGTTCAGTATCATAGTTCAGGATATTTCAACTACGTGTTTTGTCATGCAGACATGTTCCGTTTCTAATCTAAAAGTTTACTGTTTTCTTTTTTCATTATCTCTTTGACTATATTTCATTTAGGCTTTTTGATATTTAATGTAAGTTAGATAACATCTTATAACATTTTTTTTGTAAACTGTATTTTGACTTCATACTTCCTAAAATTTATACAGGCGATACGAAGAATGAACAGGGAGAGAGTGTTGGAGTTGGCAGCATTGCAGGTGGTGGACGCTACGACAACTTGGTGGGGATGTTTGACCCTAAGCACAAGAATGTACCATGTGTTGGTGTGAGCATTGGTGTAGAGCGTGTGTTCTCTGTGATGGAAGCACGCCTCACAAGCAACAACAGTAAGGTGCGGACAACAGAGGTGGAAGTGTATGTTGCGTCTGCACAGAAGAACCTGGTGGAAGACAGGATGCGACTCTGCAGGGAACTTTGGGATGCTGGCATTAAGGTACTGATACAAAACTCTTTCTGATAAAATGGTCATGGTAGAAGTCAGCAACTCATTCATTCACAAGAGCAGGTCCTTCATTGCAAACCCAGCATTCTCCAATATTTCCTTTTTTTCCACCTTCCTCTTAGTCTTCGCATAAAATTCATATCTCTTAAGCCTGTCTATCATCTGACATATTGTTCTGTCCCGAACGTTTCTCCTGTTCAAATTCCTTCCAGTATATCCTTCATTAGTCAGAATCAGCATTATCCTTTCTTCATCTACTCCTAACACAGCTTCATTTCTTATTTTGTCGTTCATTTCACACTCTCCATTCTTCTCCATATCCACATTCCAAACGCTTCATTGTAATGTCTTACATAATGAGGGGTTCGGTAGTAAACCATTCCCTTGTACTGGTAATTGTCCTTTACAGATTGTAACACTGACCAGAGACCCATGGAATATTTCATTTATTTATTTAATACTATATACTTGAGCTACATTAGACATTGCAGCCCGAAAGAGCAGAAGCTCGTGCTCGGGCGCAGTTCAGATCAGTTATACAAAATATATCACAAAATTAAGAGAGCTCATTGAGCACAATAACATTAATAAGTGGTAAAATACATACAGCATGTAATAATAGGGTCTATATACAAATAGAGGAAATGCACTGGCGTGCATGCCGTTCAACATTGCACTGGAAAAGGTTATAAGAGATTCAGAAATACAAACAACGAATACGATTTATTATAAATCAGTACAACTCCTAGCCTATGCAGATGACATCGACATTGTTGCTAGAACAAGAACAGCACTGGAAGATGCATTTAACTCTCTACTGGACGCAGCAAAGAGGATGGGACTACAAGTGAATGAAAAGAAGACCAAGTACATGATATCTAACCCAAATAGAGCTTGTGGTGCAGATGATTTCTTGGAGATTGGAAACTATAAATTTGATCGAGTAACTCATTTTAGTTATTTGGGCTCTATAGTTAGTCAAGATAATGATATGAGTCTTGAAATTGGTAAAAGGATCTTCCTCGCTAATAGATGCTACTATGGTCTAGTGAGACATATTAGATCTAAAATATTGTGACAGCGACGTGAGATTCGAACTCACGACCAGCGTCCCGCAAGAAAGATCGCGCGGGGACAGCGCGCGGCGGAGTAGTGGGGAAAGGGGCCTACACGCGAGGGGAGGCTGCGCGCGCAGCTGCTACTTAACGCAGTGAATGGGAAACGGACCTTCCCGACTCTTCGAGAAGTCCGTCGAAGTGGAGATATCCAGATAATTCTCTACACACCTGTAGAAATTTCTCGCAACTATGATTTTGCTATAAAAGAAGAAGCGCCAGCGAACTCGAGCAGTTTTTCAGTTATTCAGTCAGTGAGTAAGCCAGAGCAAGCAAGCCAGTCAAGCAAACCGGAGTTCGACTCGAGTGTGCGTCCGCATCTGCGTCAGCATCCGAAGGCCTGAGTTCGAGTGCAGTGGACCGCAGTTGGAGGGACCTGAGTTCGAGTGCAGTGGACCGCAGTTGGAGGGACCCGAGTTCGAGTACAATGAACTGTCTCTGAAGGCCTGTGGTTCGAGATACTGTGAACTCGAGTGACTGAGATAGAAGAACTGTGAACTGAGAACTGATAGTTCTGATTTGTAAATAGTGCTTTGTAAATATTAGTTAAGATTAACCGTTCATTGTCGTTCGTACTAGTCCAAGTAAATTGTCATTGTCGTCGGTGGAGTTTTATAACGAATATTGTGTTGAGTGAAAATCCAATTGTTGACGAGAGCGTTTAAGGCGAATTGTAGAAAGGAATTATTGTTGTGGCGAATAAATTACATTGTTGTTACTAATAAAATTCACAATATTAACCCCCCAAAGCAAAATTAGGATATATAAAACCTTGATAAGACCAGTCCTCACTTATGCCTCAGAAGCCTGGACATTGACTAAAAAGGATATACATAGATTAAACATTTTTGAACGGAAGGTTTTAAGGTCGATCTTTGGGCCAGTCAATGTAGATAACGAATGGAGAACCCGGTATAATCATGAATTATATGAACTCTTCAGTGAACCCAATATAACATCTTTTATAAAAATGGGACGCCTGAGGTGGGCTGGTCGTATAATGAGATTAGAGGACTCGAGACCAGCCATCAGAGTCCTCCGATATGAACCAGGGGGAAGTAGACGAAGAGGAAGACCAAAGGTCAGATGGGAGGATGGCATCAGGGAGGATGCCAGAACTATTGGAGTTAAAAACTGGATGAGTGTTGCTAGAAATAGGGATGAATGGCGGAAACTCCTATGGACAGCCAGGACCCATGATGGGTTGTTGAGCTAAGGATGATGATGATATACAAATAGAAAATACAAAAGTACATGAATATTAGAGTATCAAAGTATGCCTTAGTAATTTGGTTTCCCATTTTAAATCATGTAGTAATCAAATTGAAAAAATTAAAAAGCGATTCTCAAGATATGTTTATTTAAAAAAAAATATTATTTGGCCTTCCATAACAAAATTTCGTACAACAGTCTATTTGCTGAATTAAATTTAATGACTCTTGTCTGTCGTAGATACTTGCTGAGCAACTTTTATTTTATAAGATATTCAACAGTCTACTGAATAATAGCGAAATATTGTCATAAATTAAGCTTAATGCCAGAACATCACATTTAAGAAATCGTCAATTGTTACATTACAAAAACCCAAACACTTCAGCACATAAAAACTCACCAGTGTTCAAAATTCAATGAAATATGTAGAACATGAGATCTAGATTACAGCATTTCTTACATGAAATATAAATATTTTCTTATTAATATACTGAAGTTAGTTGATTTTAAATGGCATTTATATCTGTTATTTTGTAATTGCCATTTATAACTACAGTTTACATATTTTAGTTATGATATCTGTATTTTTCATTTTTTTTTTTCATTTATATCTATATCTGTGTCTTTTATTTACGTGTGTATTTGTTTTTATCTTTTTCATTTCTATTTATATCTGTATCTTGCATTTGCATCTGTTTTTATCTCTTTTTTTACATGTTATCTCCATTTTTTTTTAATCAATCAATCTTCTTAATGTTGCTGTTTGCTGCCAACATAAAGTCCACTATAGTCCACTCCCTAGTGGGTACTCATCTTGTTGTGGTGAGGGGGCTTAAACTTGTTGTTTAAGCTAACAAGTAACAAATCAATCTTCTTAATGTATCCAGCTGTTTGCTGACAACATAAAGTGCACTATAGTCCACTGTAGTCTATTCAGTAAAACAAGTAACAAAGCTGCATTAACACAAACGCAGTCCCACTATATTTTTCACTGCTTATGATATATGGAGTTCCTCACTGTAAAATTCTCCGGAGGTAAAATAGTCCCTCAATCGGATCTCCGGGTAGGGACTGCACTGAGAGTTGCCAAGAATCGCACTAAAGTACTTATTTTGAACACCAAAAGTCACACCGTCCATTTTTTTATCTTATGTTATGTACTGTCTATTGTAATTGGGGCTTTGCTCTGTTATGGACATTAATAAATAAAATGTTACAGTACTGTATTTACAATAAGTACTCAGGGACGAAATTCATGATGATGATGATGATGACGATGACGACGACGACGACTTTCGTCCTGAGTACTTATTGGAAATACAGTACCGTACTGTAACATTTATTAATGTCTATAACAATTTTTTTTTTGTTACATACAATATGAGCTATTTGCTCTGAAAATCTGCAGCATTATTTCACTTTCACTCCATACATGTGTCTGTGCGTACGTGCGTTCGTATGAACACACTCACTTGTAGCCATTGTGATTACTTATATTAAATTTCATATTTTGCTTCTATACTAAAAGCCCCATGTATGGTGGGTCCCTATCACCACGGCATGGCGCGTCCTCAGGTTGCGGATAGAGGAGACGGCCTCCAGATATGGAGGGTAGCTGCGAATATATTGAATAAGCAGTCGTGGACAGCCGATAAGGGGTGGTCCTCCAGCTTGGGGGTTGGGCGAAGGGCTAACAACCCATCACCGTAAAAAACAGCTTGTTACGAATTCCTACAGTAAGCCTCGGAATAGGACTGATTCTCTGGCACGACCACAGCAAAGGAATAAGGTTTTGAGATTTGGCACTTGGAACGTAACTAGTCTTTATAGAACAGGAGGGGTAACATTAGTAGCAAAAGAACTAGCTAGATATAGAATAGACTTTGTGGGAGTACAAGAGGTTAGGTTAGATGGGAATGGCATATCACAAATAGGAGATTACTTGTTGTATTATGGGGAAGGAAACAATAATCACCAATTAGGAACAGGATTCTTTGTACATAAAAGAATAAAATCAGCAGTAAAAAAGGTCGAATTTATCAGTGACAGGTTATCATATTTAGTACTTAAGGGTAGATGGTGCGACATCATAGTTATAAATGCTCACGCCCCTACAGAAGAGAAAGACGACTATATAAAGGATAGCTTCTATGAGGAATTGGAACATACTTTTGATCAGTTCCCTAGATATCATATGAAAATTTTATTGGGGGATTTCAACGCTAAAGTAGGACGGGAGGATATTTTTAGACCAACTATTGGAAAAGAGAGCCTACACGCAATTAGTAGTGACAATGGAGTTAGATTAGTCAACTTTGCCACATCGAAAAATTTAATTGTCAAAAGTACAACATTCCCCCATAAGGATATACATAAATATACTTGGACTTCTCCAGATGGATTGACACACAACCAAATAGATCACGTCTTGATAGATAAACGGAGACATACTAGTATAGTAGATATTCGAACTTTCAGAGGTGCAGACTGTAATTCTGACCATTATTTGGTGATTGGAGAATTAAGAGAAAGATTATCAGTAGCCAAGCGAGTAGAGCAACAAGTTAATATTACTAAATTCAATATTTTGAAATTAAAGGACGAGGAAGCTAAGCAAAATTATCAGGTCGAAATTTCGAATAGGTTTGCCACTTTAGAAAGTTCCGACGAACTTGAGAAAGAATTAGATGTTAATAGCGTGTGGGAAAATATCAGAGATAGTATCAAAATTGCAGCTGAGCAGAGCATAGGTTATTATGAAACTAAGAAAAAGAAACCGTGGTTTGATGAAGATTGTTGCATGGTAGTAGAAAGAAGGAAACAGGCAAAATTGAAATTCTTACAGGATCCAGTTGAGGAGAATAGAGATAATTATTTCAATGAAAGACGGGAAGCAAGTCGTACACTTAGGAATAAAAAGAGAGGTTACTTGAAGGAAAAACTGAATGAGGTAGAAACAAATAGTAAGAATAAAAACATTCGAGATTTATATAAGGGTATAAAGGAATTTAAGAACGGATATCAGTCAAGGGTAAACGTGATCAAGGATGAGAATGGTGACTTGCTTGCAGACTCTTCATCAATCCTAAACAGATGGAAAAACTATTTTGCGCAACTACTAAATGTCCATAGGCCAAATAGAAATGATCGGGACGATATTGAAATACAAACTGCTGAGCCATTTATACCCGAACCCACGATTTCAGAAGTCGAAATTGCGATAGAAAATCTGAAAATGTACAAGTCTCCAGGTATCGATCAAATTCCAGCAGAGTTAATACAAGAGGGTGGAAGTGCATTATATAGCGAAATTTATAAACTTGTACTTGCTATTTGGGAAAAGGAAATTGTACCAGAACAATGGAAGGAGTCCATAATTGTACCTATTTTTAAAAAGGGGGACAAAACGAACTGTGGTAACTTTCGAGGAATATCACTTTTGTTGACGTCGTACAAAATTTTGTCCAATATTCTTTTGAGGAGATTAACTCCGTACGTAGATGAAATTATTGGGGATCATCAGTGCGGTTTTCGGCGTAATAGATCGACTATTGATCAGATTTTTTGTATTCGGCAGATAATGGAGAAAAAATGGGAGTATAAGGGTACAGTACATCAGTTATTCATAGATTTCAAAAAGGCATATGACTCGGTTAAGAGGGAAGTATTATATGATATTCTTATTGAATTTGGTATTCCCAAGAAACTAGTTCGATTAATTAAAATGTGTCTCAGTGAAACATACAGCAGAGTCCGTATAGGTCAGTTTCTATCTGATCCTTTTCCAATTCACTGCGGGCTAAAGCAGGGAGATGCACTATCACCTTTACTTTTTAACTTCGCTTTAGAATATGCCATTAGGAAAGTTCAGGATAACAGGCAGGGTTTGGAATTGAACGGGCTACATCAGCTTCTTGTCTATGCAGATGACGTGAATATGTTAGGAGAAAATACACAAACGGTTAGGGAAAACACGGAAATTTTACTTGAAGCAAGTAAAGCGATCGGTTTGGAAGTAAATCCCGAAAAGACAAAGTATATGATTATGTCTCGTGACGGGAATATTGTACGAAATGGAAATATAAATATTGGAGATTTATCCTTCGAAGAGGTGGAAAAATTCAAATATCTTGGAGCAACAGTAACAAATGTAAATGACACTCGGGAGGAAATTAAACGCAGAATAAATATGGGAAATGCCTGTTATTATTCGGTTGAGAAGCTCTTATCATCCAGTCTGCTGTCCAAAAATCTGAAAGTTAGAATTTATAAAACAGTTATATTACCGGTTGTTCTATATGGCTGTGAAACTTGGACTCTCACTCTGAGAGAGGAACATAGGTTAAGGGTGTTTGAGAATAAGGTGCTTAGGAAAATATTTGGGGCTAAGCGGGATGAAGTTACAGGAGAATGGAGAAAGTTACACAACACAGAACTGCACGCATTGTATTCTTCACCTGACATAATTAGGAACTTGAAATCCAGACGTTTGAGATGGGCAGGGCATGTAGCACGTATGGGCGAATCCAGAAATGCATATAGAGTGTTAGTTGGGAGACCGGAGGGAAAAAGACCTTTAGGGAGGCCGAGACGTAGATGGGAGGATAATATTAAAATGGATTTGAGGGAGGTGGGGTATGATGATAGAGACTGGATTAATCTTGCACAGGATAGGGACCGCTGGCGGGCTTATGTGAGGGCGGCAATGAACCTTCGGGTTCCTTAAAAGCCATTTGTAAGTAAGTATACTAAAAGCCAGGTTATGAACCGACTGAACAGGAAGTAGTTGGCAGGGCGAGAGGAAAGTGCGGGTTAGAGGGGTAGCCTGTGGAGCGATGACACGTTGAGTATGGCGGGGCGGAAGGGGGGAAGGAGAACGGAGCTTTTCATTGGACCTTACGTGAAAATGTCATCTGCTAACGAAAATCTGGCAACGGAATCACGGAGACAGTGTAGCCAAACTTCCCAGTTCATTTGCAGTACCACGTGCATTACGAGTCGCATTTCGTACCAGCGTCATTAGCTCGTGCTTTCTTAAAAACTGCGACGGTCGTCGTTGTCGTCGTCGTCGTTGTCCACGACGCCTTTCCTTGCCCTCGGCTGCCAGCTCCTTCGTGTATGGAAAGTATCTCAAGGAGGCACGTTGATGTCAATAATTAAAGATGTACACTAATTAATTTGGGCGCCAGCCTCCTCGAGATTACTCCGGTAGAGTATGAGATTTTCCCAGGTCAGCTGCAAAATGGTTGGGATATGGGGTTTGGGAGACGTGCTCATAGACTGAAATGATGTAGGCACACACTAGAAGTTGTTGGTAAGAACTATGAGAACGTTTATTATTATTAAGTGTTTGTTTCAGATTAGCAGAAATGTGCGTCCAAGTGTATAATATACTGCTCTCACTTCCTACAAGTTGGTAGACTAATTTCTGAGTTCACGTAATTATCTGTTTTGTACTATAAAATACCGGTAATATAACGGAGAGTTGATAACGTGATGACCACTTATTCCTAATGTAATAATAATGACGAGAAAAGAATTCAGACTTATAAGAATGATACAACACACGACTTCTTACTAAACCCACTAAAAAAAAATTCTAAGTCCGTAAATTGTTATCCTTCCGAGTTAGGTCTGCCGAGAATATGTGGAGTGTGTCCTCTCCGCACGCTTTGTATATGCCTTCTGTCTATCTGCAAATCTACCCTCTACGTGCAACCACCAAACATACAATTTCGCCCTCCTATCTATAAATCACGTGTCTCTATTAAGAATCCTGATTGGCCATGATTACTCTTACGTCACTTAAGACGCGCTCTTCAAAAATTGTTCGTTAACTAGATCCTCCCCTTACTTCCGGTGTTCTGACAATTCTCTGACATATACCAGATCATCTCTTTTTCGAACCTGGCTTGGCGTCATCTTGCTGACCACCCGCAGGCAAAGTCCACACATTCCCTCATCGGTCAACTCCACGCCTGGACACATGTTTCCTGTCCGCGTAGCGTCGCTTCAGCCTTCCTGCCCACCTGTTACTTCCGCCTCACATTCTGGACCTTTCTTACACGTCAACACTTCCTATCCATATAAAAATATTAACACGAAATACTAATCTGATGAAAACCTCCTTATCCTATACGAGGAACCGTCTCAAAACAGTAATTTTAATTACTAATATTGTTGATAGTGTTATCGAGAATTATAGACAGTAGTTATTTTAAACATATCGGTGACAAATGCTGAACACGCTTTGATTCTCGCGCCACTATGTGGCAATAGAGCTCAGAAAGAGAGCAGCAGAATGTTGCTTCCGGTTTAATCGGTTCATAACCTGGCTTTTAGTATAGTTGTAATACCTTGACATCATGTGTGCCCATATTACTCGCATTTGATGTTGCTGAATTTATTGTTGCAGGCTGAACATTCATACAAACGCAATCCCAAGCTTCTTGCTCAGCTGCAGCATTGTGAAGAAATGGGTATTCCATTTGCAGCGATACTGGGTGAATCAGAATTGGCAAAAGGTATTGTGAAGCTGCGTCGAGTGTCAACAAGAGAAGAAATTGAGGTGCAGAGGAACAATGTAGCGCAGGCTGTACGCGACCTGTTGGCAAAATCAAGTGAACAGAGTTGAGTGCATAGTAATATCTCATTAATCGAACAACCTCAGTTTGAAGAGCTCTTGCAGTATTACGTTTGAATTATGCAGTCTCTTCTCCTTGTACCATAATTGTCACAACATCTATTCCCCTGCACTTCTTACTAAAAAGTGGAGGTAAACAAAGCTCATGTATTCTTTTGCAGGGACACTTTCTGTTGGTCTGATGTGGTTAATTTTTCTTGGAAATCTTCTCAAGCTTTAAAATTTGCTGAAACTGAAACACCAGTAAATTCATTTGTAATTATCTTTATATCATCATTCTCAGCAAACTTACAAACATGTTTAGTATAAATCTTTTCTCATCATGTTACGTGGATTCGGTCCTAAAATATTAAAATCCTACAAATTGTAACCTATCTTTCTGAAAATTTTACTAGGCACTTGTAATTGTATTAATATATTAATAACCAAATTTCAGCTTTCTATCATAATTATTACTCATGTTATTGACATTTTAGTATTTATTTTACAGCAGCTTAAAAATGTTAAAAACATAAAATTACTTAGTCAAACGTTAAAAAGTGTTAAAATTTTAAAAAAAAGTGGTGTATACCTTTGACAGACAGCCCGTTTCGACGTGATGTCACGTCTTCCACAGTGTCTCCTGAACTACTGTGTTAAAGTGTTAACGTGAACTTTAATCAATAGATTAAAAATGCTCCAACAATCACAAATTTTGGTTTTGTACTTTAAAATTATTATACAAATTACCTTACTAATGTTTATATATATCAAACACCTGCATAAAATTGGAATATATCAGTCCCCTAACTGCCCATTGTGCAACTCAAACCAAGAAATGGATTCGGAACACCTCAAAATCTGTGTTTCAGTGGCCGACTATGATAATATCTTTGAAAAATATTGGAGTGCAAGAGGTCAAATGACTTTATTGTCAAACGCCTGGCATTAGAAAACAACAACAACATATATCAAAGTTACTATAGTCCCGTCGCTCTAATTTCCGGCAGCCAATCGCGTGCAGGTCGGCTACATTTAAACGTGTGCGTCTTGTGATTCGCTGAGGAAGACGTTATTCATTTCTTAAGGCTCGATAAATACTTAATATAATCGCCCGCCATTTTGGCTCTTTCGTTGGAGTTCGCAGAAAGCACACGAAGACGTTATTTGCCGCTCAATTATTTGCTAAATTACAGTGCGTTTGATTTATTATCATAGGAGCTAAGACATGACAATGTTTAGCGGTGTGGCAAATAGATTCCTCGTATGGTAGCTTGGCAACGCAAGAACAAAAATGGCGAACGATACTACCTACCTAGACTTTATAGAGCCTTCACTTCCTAAGACGTAAGCAAAGAGGAGGAGTCACACCGGGAATAACAGTGTCGCGACTATAGTGCACATTTGATACATTTTTTTTTGTCACTAAAATTTTTTTCTCACATAAAGGACGCATCCCAGTTTTTTTAGAGTGAATAGAAGCGAAGTCTCTGGCACAGTACAGTATCTATTCTTTAAAACTAACCAACCAAATTTTGAAATAACGAAAGACATTGAAGTAACTTTTAATTTCTGAGGCTATTCCTTCCGGATTAATGAGGTATACTATGACATTATAGCTATGAAATCTCATTGACAATTTTTGTCAAGAACATTGGCTATGAATAAGTGAGCTGGCACAGCAGAAGTTCATGTGAGGCAATTCAAAGAGGATTTCCATTGTAGTTCCTTAAAACAGACCACTTCTGTTTCATCAGCCATCATGATTGAGAGTGTAGATTTCCCAGGAAGAAGGTTCTGTGTGTGGAGTCTGACTTCTTTATACGTTGTCAATTTCTCTGCTGTGTCTTAGTGATTACCTTCTGAATATAACGAATTTAATGTTCTGCAAGATGTTTCATTGTCAAGTGTGAACGAATTGTGCTCCATTAGAAAGGAACTCCTTCATTAGTAATGTGTGGGGGGTAAGTTTATTTATTCTCATATTTCAACTTTTTAATGTTGGCATCTCGTATGTTATGGAGAAAGCAAAAATAATGATACCACAGTCTACTATATACAGTCGCGAAGCTCAATATGTAGTAAAAATGCAAACATGGGTAGTTGCCCACCACTACGATCGCTACTATCGCCTCATCATCACAGATCTCTCCTAGCAGACGACAAAATATGTTACACTTTCGTTGTCGGGTTCTTTTGGAAAAATTAACACTTTCCTTCCATTATTGAAATATTAAATGGATAAAGTTCATTTATTATTTTAATGAAGTATATTAAATTCCGCCATAAACTCGAAGATGCCTGTAAGAAATAGGTTAATATTTTTGTTTGTGCAAAACGAACTGAAATTTACTATAATCGCTTCACTCATTCAAGATTATAGCGATAATGAACTATGAAACCAATAAATATTAATTTGCATTTCCCTTTACAACAATAATATAATAACAATAATACTGTAATGGGAATATGAATTAATGGGAGTAACTTACGTGTACCAGTACTTGTAGTAGTTAACAAAGTGGGATGAGGTTAAGCAATAATAATCACACCAGAATTGGAAATAAAACGTGATCAATAAATTTTATTGTAACAGACTTACTTTTTCTACGTCTCTAGTAAAGTAACAAATAAAAATAGCAACAAAATTAACAGCTATAATTAAAAACATATCCTTTGAAAAAAAAAAGTAGGCCTAAGTTGTCTGAAAATGTACAATTATTCAAGGAATCAGCTGATACAGACGTAGAATTAATGCAAAGCTTTTGTTTCTCAGCTGCAGGTAATAACAGAACAGATTCCATATTAATTTATTTTTGTTTTCATTCATAAATTGTGTTTTTTTCGAAATGAAGAGAGCAAAACTTCATATTATTATAAAGATATGCTTCATTCTTTGTCATTAGATCTTCCCTCCTGCTGTTTATAAACCACTTTTTGCATCTAGAAGTAAAATAAGAAATAGATGTTAGGATTTTTCTTCACAAGCATCAATGCGAAATACGCAACGACCTAGCACTCGATGGAAATACGACACAGTCGACTCTAAATCCAAAGTCGACAGTGGACAGTCTATTGTTTCTAGTTGCTAACCTCTTGGAGCGCTTCATCGCGAGATTTGCAAAAAATCAGCTCAAGCTTCGCGACTGTATATAGTAAACTGTGATGATACTGATCATAATTTTCTTTCCTCTTGTTAACAGGTCAAAGTATTCAGATAAATGTTTTTATACAAGACAGTTTATTTAATTATTTCATATACCTTTCCACTAGTTTCATATAATTATAATAGTAATATAATAATAATAATAATAATGCTACGAAAATTTAAATAAGAAAGAAACGAAGGAATTGCTAATCATACAACATTTGAAATTCTTGCTGTACTGAATTTCAGACAAAGATGTTGAGGAAAATAAACACTTAGAAAACAACATAAACACTTCATGTGAATTGTATTACACTCATGGTGTTTAATGTAACTTGTCATTTTATTGCAGTGCACGAATTCTTCACGTGTGTTTGGTACAGTCTGTTAACACGGAAATTAATTTTAGTTAGAATGAAGACAGGCATTGGAATCTATAAAGGAATCCTTTTTTTTTTAGATTCCTTATTGATTAGTCTGATTTTTCCACACACAAATGATGCAGAGGTAAATAAACACTTTATATCACACAATAATTATTCTTTGTGTAAGTAAACATTGAATATCTGAAAGTGTATGAATAATTTGTATATTATTCCTTAATTTCTTCTCCTATGTTGCCATTACATGGAATTAAAATAATGTACGTTACAAACAACCATTAAATTTGTCACTGCCACCGACTTATTTAGGATATGATTTTGGACAGAGACTATTTATTTCTCTCCATAAGCTTACGTATTAGGCCTATATCAACATTTTACCATTATTTTAACTCTTATAATTTATTATATTCCTATAAAATTCTCTTTTATTACTTCCATAAAATAATCATATGTAAGCTGTATATTATTTTTGTAAATTTTAAAGTATCCAAGTAGATATACTCCTATTTAAGAATCTGTGAGTTGAGATAGAATGGTAGTTTCATACTTTTGAATGTAATTTTAAGTTTACTGGATGAAATTAACACTCTGCATATCTAAGGCCCACATTTTCACCATGTAGTGGCTGTATTTTTGATCTGTCAGAACTGTATGTTAGATTGTAACCTACTGCCTTCATCTTCAGAGGCAGTAACTTTAATGTCTGTTATATGAGGCTATCAAGTGCAAAACTCGCCTTATCCAAACTTAAAAAAAAATGAGTTACATATGGGATGTACATCTTGAAGCTCTCTATCTACTGATATAGTCGGTTTGTGCAAAACTTCTCTAATTCCTCTTCCATAGAGCTCAGAAAACTACTATCAAATGCAAAACTGTCCATATCCATAACGGTTTTGCCTGTTTTCTGACAAATCATTTTACCTGGATGAGGCGAGTTTTGCATTTGATAGCCTCATATGTTAAATTAATTTATGTTTCTTTTAGTTCAGTGATTCTCAAATTTCTAAGTTCTGTAGAACAGTGTCCTCCCAATTCACACCATCATGGACCCTTTCCACCCATGTGCTTAAGTGTTATTCTTCTCCCTCTTTCTTTCAAGTGCAATAATTTCTGGACATCGTTAGGACATTTTTACTTGTTAAATTTTATCATTATTTTGGAATATAATCTTACTACTTTTAGTTCATTTTTATAAATATATATATTTGAGTAAATCTCTCGTCCTCAGTCTGGTTATTTTTATTGCCAAAAGTAAGGTGTGGACAAGATGAAACACCACCACTCTACCAAAAGTCTAGCGGCATCTACATACTATAGGAGTAGCCTGTCTCCCGCCAGACTGTGATTGTAATTTGCAGTAATATAAACTCAGATAAAAGAGCTTACCTTATTGTTGTAAATGCTGGAAATTATGATCTTGTGCATAACTGCCACAGTGGTCTAGTGGCTAGAGCGCTGGACTTACAATTCTGTGATCCTGATTTCGATCCCAGCATACTCCTGATTTGTAACTTGTGTTGGGCAAGCCAGTAGTCCAGGCAGTAGCGTAATGTTAATATAAGCTAAAAAGCTCAGCTTCCCCAGTTAATAATAATTTTATAACAAACCTGCAGTTTATGAACAAAATTATTTATTAATTTTAATACAATTTATATTTAGGTGTTAAATATTGTGATGCGGCAGCTCAGGATGATTTGTGATGCAGTAGTAAACATGAAGCCTGCACACACCAGCTTTCAATCCTCTCATTATTCTGTGTAACCCACCCCGCAGATTTTCCATCTCTTTCTAACAAAACTACCCTGGTCGAAAGGCTCGCAAGAAGCTAGCTTTAACATTGAAAAGAATTTAGTTTCTGAGTTATCCCTTTCGTGAGTTGTGTTTAGTTGAAGTGTAGTGTCCACTGTGGCTGATATAATAAATAATGAGTGAAATAACAGTTGCTGGCACTATTTACTTGAATTTTTAGGATAATTCCATTATCAAGACTGACTTATGAACAAAAGTGTAATTTAAAAAGAAACGACCGACTCCCTTGCTGTCAATGAAGGACACAACCAAGACATACGCATAATTTACTACGTACTATTTGAGGTGATGCCTTATTGGTGTTACTTACGAGGTTCCAACCAATCTTCGGACTGCTGACTTGACATTGATTACTATTTATTTTAAGACTATATTTTTGCAATACGTTTTCTCATGTGTACATGGACGACAATTTGAGTTAGCTTCCCCTGCTCAAAATTTTATGCTACGCCACTGAGTCCAGGTAACATAGGGATTATCTTCAGGACCTCCGGTTCTCCTGTGGCATCCCAATAAATCTCCACCATTATCATCTCATAGTGTGTGTAATGTAGACCAGCCTTCTTTGGCGCACCCTGGGCAACGACTCTCGGTAAATTGATCTACATAACTGGCTTGACGTGAATGAATGACGAAAAGTCTAGTACTCGTCATTTGTAAAGAAAAAAAATCTTGTGCATTCAAACATGCTTCACATCTCTTGAGCACATTCTCGAACACTTTCTGTAGTTCATTTTGATTTTTCTTCCATATTTCTTGTCAGATGTTTTCCTTTATCATAGCTGTGTTATCCAGCAGCAAAATCTCTATACAGGTTTTGAACAGTTTTAACTTAAGCAATTTAGTGGTGTGTTAAACTGAGGTTTTAGATACATCTACTTGCTAAGCTAATCTATTCACCTAAGGTTTCTTATTTTGAACTGAGCTTGTCCTGGTTAAATTTTTTTATGGCACAAGGAAATCTGGGAATTGGCGATGGAACTTTCGGCGACACTTTCTCCATGAAGATTTTTTTTCGTGAAAGTATTGGAAATAAAAATGCGTTTTTCCACAGCTGAGGAGTGAAAACGCAATCTATTTCTAGGGTAAACAGAGCCATAAAATCCTAGAGCAGGTCAGACTGAGCCACTGTGGCATTTCATTTTGTCCACTCTATGGAACAACATAGTATCATTTGAATTGCTAATGTTCACAGACCGTTGTTTGAGAATTACTGTTTTAGTCTGTTAAAAGTAATTTTAAGTCTTGTAAAGTGTTGTAATGTAAAAATTCATTATTTATTTGGTAGAGTTAATAATATCATAGACGATGATTGCTGTGAACAACTATGGTATAGAGTAGTTGTACTGACCTTCAGAGTAATTTCTTCTGCAACAGTGCACTTATCAGCATGTACAATTTCTAGTTGTGTTGAATGTCGTGAATCTTATTTTCATTCTTTTTATGGACAAACTGGTATGCTTATTACCAGACTTTCATAAAATGCGTGCCACTTAAAATTGCCATGGCTTTTTTGGCATAATGACAGGCGAGTTCGAAAGGGAAACAACTTAAAATTTTAAGTTCTGATAAAACTACATTTTTAAGCTCCATTCCGATGTAAGAAATCTAATTAACACACACTAATTAAAAACTTAGAGAATATATAAAAACATCATTAACAAAATTTGGAGTAATTTCAGTGATCCTTGGATTTTTTACAGCAACATGAAGCTTTAAAATGCAAGTTTATCAAAACTTTAAATTTTGAGTTGTTTCCTTTTGTAGTGGCCCGCTGTAAATATTACTGAATCGTCAAATAGTTTTCAGAGTCTTGGTTACCATCCTCCCTTACATTTTACAAAATATAATACTTCCATTGTGTCCAAATGCTCATTTGATTGCCTTGGCCACTATCACCACAGTCTACTATATACAGTCACGAAGCTTGGGATGATTTTTTGCATTTCTCGCGATAGTTGCTAGCCGCTTGGAGCGCTGTGAGTACTAGGAACAATAGACTGTGTCATTACCATCGTGATCTAATACAGACCGTAAGGCAGACTATGTGACTGGCTTAACCCAATCACGAGGTGCGGCGTTTCAACCATATAAATTAATTGGAATGCATAAAGAGTAACATATTTTTCTCTAAAATGTAGTGTAATTGAGGACCGTTTTTGCAAAACTTGCTAACTGCAAAATTGAGATTTTGATGGATTCATTAACATAAGGCATGCCTCTATGTGATGTTCAAAGCGTCTTGGTAAAATTGGGTTATTTCTCTTCATTGTAGTGTGTCAAAGTGTGATCGTTTTTTCAAAACTTGCTTTCTGCTATAAGTAAGACATACAGCAAAACTTGCTTACTATAGTGTTTTGTCTCTCCTGTAAAATTTAGTTTTTTCAGTTAGCAAGTTTTGCAAAAATGGTCCTCAATTGCATTAATAAAATTTAAAACAATGATTAGGAGACACTTCAGACATAATTCCTTGCGAGTTAAGGTGTAATGTTATTTTTGGTGTGAAAATTACGTTGTTCATATGTGTAATACCTGCCTTTATTTCGATTAAATATTGCGAAATTCTTGTACATTCATTTATGCACGATTCAATAATTTTCAGTTGCACCGCACGGATATTTAGATATGTTGAACTTATAGGTTATGTTTACTGTACCAGTTGCCCCTTTCTGTATAATTTTAGTGGTCTCCAATTTCCTGCCACTACATATGTATTTTATGTCATATGGAAATTATAGGTTATGTTTATTATATTTAACTTATATTCCTATATTCGCAATTATACAATATAATTAAACATAATGTCATGTATGACACCCGTCACATTCTATTTGTCTGTATTTTAATACTACAATTGAGTACTGAATTATTGTATTTATCTACTACAAGAGACGAAGTAACACAATCGTATGTACACTAATTTCATAGGTGTGGTATGGTAAATTTTCTGTCTACAATTAAGGAAGGTAGATGTGTTAAATTAAAATCACAATATAAATTCGTTTTTATTGAACCTCAAAATAGCTTCCATTCGAAACTTAAAATGTTGATGCAAACAGATTGTTAACACGTAAAATTCTCTTCACATTAAAATAACACAGTTTTGTAATTATGTCTGTTGTGAAAAGTTGTGTAAACTGTGAAATGTTCGTCGGTTGTAATAACTGTAAATGGCTAAAATGCAATAATTTGAATAATAATATGGGACAAGGAGATGTTTGTGATACTATAAATATTGTAAGAAAAAGAGGTCAGAGTTATCCTTCTTCTGAAAGATCCAGGAAGGTGAGTTTATAAAATATAATATATGCCTTATGAAAATATTACATAAACTTAATGTATTTCATATTTCAATAGTGGAAGGAAGGCGTTATTTTTTCAAAAGAATAAGATATCGAAAGTACAATACATTTTATCGTCTGCTGGGGAAAGGGTCTGTGATGAGGCGATAGTAGCGATCCTGGTGGTTAGCAACTATCTATGGATGCATATTTCAACTGTCTGTGTTTGCATATTTAGTAAGTATTGAGCTTCATGACTATATACTAGACTGTGATATCACGGTAAGGGTAATGTTCACACATTTGTGCTCGCAGACACTTTTTTTATCACCATATAGTGTATCAGTGATACTTTACACATACAGTGCTTTCTGGGACAGAATGCACTGCATGGCTGCTGGTCCATGAATTATTGACTCTACAATGTATTGTAGCTTCTTTTTTGTATCTAGGATTTGACAGCTTGGTAAATTTTATATCTACACTGCTTCCCCTTAACATCTGAGACGAAAATTATATGTGGTCTGTTTTGAAACATTGTCCTGCAGAACTGAAGCTTAGCCATGAGGCACACAGGAAGCTGTGTGGTTTCAGAAGGCTTTGGCGGCCCTTAAAGGGACAATGTTAAGAGTTAGTGATATTGTGACCAGTCTTGAAAGTATTATCACTCAGTTGAATCATCTGGGATCAACATATTGTATAGCGTAATAATTGAATATGTGTACAAGAACATGGTAGAAAATAAAGACACTAAAGAATAAATGTGTTTTTCTTAATATTCCTACTTCAATGCCTGTTATCTTACAAGAAATTAATATTATGGTTGTGTTGGGTCTCTCTAACTCTAGAATCAATCGCATTTTCTCAATGTTCCAAGTAATTGTTTTCATTCTGTGGGTATGGAATCATCATGTTTATTATGTGTTGTTTTTTTGTAACTTCTCTGTATGAGAGAAATACATTTTTCAAATTGTGATAAATGACTTGTCAGTGTCAGGTAAACTATAATAGTGATAATTTAAAATGGTCTATAATTTTGCTTGTCCATTGTTGGGTAAGAAGATCTCTACTCAAAGTTCAGCTATAAAATGCACTAAGTTGTGTGAACTATGCTGTAGTGCTGTTATATTTTTAATAGAAATGCATTCCACTGTTAACCCTCGATCCATCTTTCCCCGTATTTTATTCCTTACTCTTCCATTTCCTCCCAATTAACCATAAATATTAATGAAAGACGTAAATTTGAACACCCTTAAATGATTGCTGTTAGTTTCAGAATTACGTACGGTATTAAATTTATGGATTTTATAAGAAACTGAAGCATAGTGGGTACTGGTAACATGTTCATCCTATAGGAACATGTATACACCTGGAAACATTTTCCGTCAGTTATGCATCGACTAGATATTAGGATGATAATAAAATAAACAGGGGAAGGTTTAGAAGGGTGTCAAGTCATTAATCACAGGTGCCACATTAATAGCAATTGTAATTTTTCGTGCCCTTTATTTGTTTTTCTCAATTTAATTATCTGTGTTTACATATGTACCTATATATATATATATATATATATATATATATATATATATATATATATATATATATATATATATATATTTTTTTTTTGGAGGATATACTGAGTCCATAAGGGCTACTCTCAATGGGGGGCAGTTTGTAATTCATTCATTCATTCATTCATTCATTCATTCATTCATAAAATAACCCAGTAGACCTATATCCAATCTCTAATTGAACCTCAGATCCTAATACGAAGACGTAAGTCATTCAATGGTAGAATCTGAAAAGCCTTAATTCTTTGTTTTGATTTCTGAAATAATTATTGTGAATGTGTTTATATGGTCACGACATTGTGATTGTATTCCAAATATCCCATACGTTAAAAAATAAAATAAAATAAAACCCGCGATATAAAACATCCATTTTGTTACGTCATTAATACTCGTGACTTACTGGATTCATTCATCGATTTTAATGAATTAATCGATTATTGTAGCGGGACATATTTCATTGCTGCTGTCAATATAATTAATAAACTCTGTATTAAATGAAGACAAGTTATTTCGTTTTAATTCTTTTGTTATGTGTTGCGGAACGGAAACTTGGTTCTCTATTTTACCATTCGAAAATGAAAATACATGAAGTTATTGTGAGACACTCTTGTGATAGACTTTCGGCAGTCTCGTGTGGCGAGGATAGCAGAAAATGCGTGTAAATTTTTTGTTATAACCTATTAAAATATGGCAGTGCGAGGTTAAACATATCATTGCTAGAATGGTCCAGAAATATTCAGAAAGATTATGAACAGCAATCGAGGTTTGAATTATTCTGAATAAGAATTTTCGGTTATATCTTAGCAGATTTACCTCCAAGAACATCTTTTGCTGGTGGTAATTACAGAAGAGAAATGCTGAAGATTCAATCAATGGTGATTTAGACCTGTAAGTATCAAGTGAACGACTTACAATATATTATTTTGTCAGCTAAAGCTTTTTTTTTTCTCCCACTGCGTATAGACATGCCGTAGACACTTGAGGTAGAAAGTCCTTTCACCGTTGCAGCGTAATATGTCCATGGTACAAAATAGTAAAGGGTTAAACAAGCGCTGAGGTAGTTCCCTTCCCACTTCGCTTTTGCACTTTGAAGTGTCTTACCTCTCATACCAACATAGCTTTGGTGATATTACGAAAGTTTCACGCTAGTGTTCACTCACACTATGCCTTGCATATACGTAGACCTATCTGTGACAGGTTCGGTTAGTTTAGACTTTTGTTATGCCTTGTATATACGAATATCTGCAAGATTTTCAAAGCCTGGCGATTTTTGTTTAGTGATGTTGTTAGTACGGGCTAGCGTAGGTAATGGCGGACTTGGGAACGATGTTACAATATAGAAACTTTGGGTGCTATGCATAGACATTTCGCTAGCCCGCGCTACGAGCGTGCTAAACTAGCCCCGGCTATCGACAGATTACTTGTACAGGATTCATATCATATCGCTAACACTGGTTTATGAATACGAAAAACGTTAGTTCGCTGATAATCCACCGAAAGTCCGCGCTAAGAATATCTATGAATATACGTGTGTGGATAAGCTTCAGGGCTTCTACCGTGTTGTCTTGGTGTTGGTGGCTGACGTTTCGACCGCTCGCAGACTATTTCCTTATCCAACAACTGCTCTGAAGATGACCACAACACAGCGGTCGAAACGTCAGCCACCAACACCAAGACAACGCGGTAGAAGCCCTGAAGCTTATCCACACACCATGTACACCAGCCGCGGAAGCCTACGCGAACACTTATCTATGAATATAGCCCAAAGTCTATTTCATTATTATTTGTCGTGCTTAGGTTACTAACTTTACAGACTAATCACATGATTTTAGGCCTACGTCACTGCATTAGTGTTGTAATCGGAACTCATTGTTTTTATTAGCAATTGTTCACGCAACAATGCAACAACAGAGCCCAAGAAAATTGAACTTTATACGCTTAACACACATTATGTTAATTTTATGTTTCGGTTTTATTTATTGTACCACTTAAGTTCTGTGCCATGGCACAGA
Source organism: Periplaneta americana (assembly GCF_040183065.1). Classification (NCBI taxonomy): domain Eukaryota; kingdom Metazoa; phylum Arthropoda; class Insecta; order Blattodea; family Blattidae; genus Periplaneta; species Periplaneta americana. Next base: position 198,675,553 of record NC_091118.1, on the reverse strand, counting down.
TAAAAAACTGAGATCTTCATATTTTAGGCGGTTTTGAATTGGAAATGCAACAGACATCACGCCTTTCACTCGATCGTTCTCCTTACTCTCGCCAGCTGGCTGTTGCATCGCTCCAGTGACCCGGCTGTCCGCGCGACTAGCGATCAGTTGGCAGTGACTAGCCGTCGCGTCGAGGCGAGATGAGTCCCGGAGTCAGGCGTTATGGTGAGTCAATCTTGTCTTACCTGTCAAATTCGCCGCAGATCTCCCGGGTTTTGGTGTCGGAAAGTCAACCAACTAAACAGTACTCCCCATAACTCTTACGGATGTGAGTTGTTGCGCTTGTACGAAATTCACGAAATGTTTATGAATTGGAAGATTACTTTCATGTTTGGTTTTGTTGTCACAATATAAAACAATATTTTTTTTCTTAAGTTAAGTCAGCTTTGTTAAACTTGAGTGCTATTCATAAACATTTCGCTAGCCCTCGCTACGAGCGTGCTAAACTAGCCCCGGCTATCGACTGGTAACTTGTACAGGATCCATATCATATCATATCGCTAACACTGGTTTATGAATACGAAAAACGTTAGTTCGCTAATCCTCCACCGGAAGCCCGCGCTAAGAATGTCTATGAATATGGCCCAGGACAGTATTTAAAACAACTGTCTTTTAGAACGATTTATTTTACCTGTCCGTCGTGATTTTACATGAAATTTCATTTACATCCTAGTTGAATTGAGACATTATTTGAGTGAGGGTGTGAATTGAATGTGGATTGTAAAGTAAAGCGAATCCATTATATACTAAATAATTACGAACATGTTTAAGTATGTGCATATAAAGTAGAGCCTATTGTTTCTGAAACATAAACAAATCTAAAGAAAAATGTCCTACAATCAAAATAATTTATATTCAGTTTTGTTTACAAGTACATGTATTTGAATATATCACCCTGTTACATTACTCACTTTTATTGCTTACTTAAGTAGAACATTTGAAAGTATAGCTCTGAAATTTTCAGTTAAAATTGAAATGCCGCGTTCAATTAATGAATGCATCGAAACTGACATAATTTCCTCGTAAGTTTTACGCGTTTCGTAAATATTCAATTCCTTTATCAAGTTGCAAATGTAGCGTTATTACTGTTTGTACAGGGTGATTCACGAGGATTTACTGTCCCTTACGGAGCTTATTTCCGAAGTCATTCTGAGCAAAAAATGTCATATAAACATTTGTCCTAATCTCAATATTTTCAGAGGTACACTAATTTGAAGTTGTTTGTAAAATATCATTATTCTTGAGTTTTAAGGGTAAAATAATATTACAGATAAAGAATGAACTATTCAGGGATATTATTTCTTTAATTAGCTAGTATTCTGAAGCTAAAAGTGTGTTGTGAGTTCCATAGTTGCTTCGTACAGATTTTCTTTTTCGATTTTTAACTACAAAATTACATTTTCTTCCGAATTTATCACAACAATTTTTACAAATCACGCAACTCTTGTAAATTCTTCAAGACTGTACATTAGGATGCAGAATTAAACTACAAAGAATCAAGATCCTAAAGTAGTATGCTTTTAACAATTTTTGTGATAAGTGCGTAAGAATTATGTCATTTTTAGTTAGAAATTGGAAAAATAAAATCTCTACAAGCAATTAACAACACAATATTAGCTTCAGAACACTAGCCAATTAAAGAAATGACATTTCTGAATAGTTCATTATCTATTTGTAATATTTTTTTTTACCCGTAAAACTAAAAAAAAAAAGGTATTTTACCAACATCGTCAAATTAATGTAACTTTGAAAATATTGAGATTAGGACAAATGTTTATAGGAAATTTTTTGCTCAGAATGTCTTCGGAAATAAGATCCGTAAGGGACGGTAAATTCTCGTGAATCACCCTGTATTCTGAGCTATTTTTCATACATACATACAGGATGGAAGTGATATAACTGTCCAGGTTGAAGGAGGCAATAGAATGCATTAAAATAAATAAAAAACCTATTATGCGTTTTGTAATTAACCGCATGGTTAACTAGAAAATTTGGTTGAAAGTCTGCGTATTTTGGCAACAGCGCTTCGCCGGCTCCCGTACGAAAGCACACGCTCTCGGTCTGAACAGCAGAGTTCTGTCCCTTACAGCCGAGCCGTTCTTATTTCCGGCAGCATATCACACGACAGCTGACTCGCTGCTTCACTGGCAGTGGTTGTCGTCAAGGTTACGCAGACGACATACCGCTTCCCGATCACGGTGGATGTTAGTGTGTTGTTAAGTCTACCCTTGTACTCTTAACGAAATTTTAACACATGTCCATTCTTAAACATCGAACGAAAAATTATTTCCTACGATAAATAATTAGTAATATATGCATATATAATATTATTATTGTTGATTGTGAATTAAATCCTAGCATCCCAGAATACACTTGTACTTCTCCTGCATTCGTATAGCGTCATCGCGATAGTTTACATTACGTCAGCGTCTCCACTCGCCTCGGTCGAGTTACACTATGTTCACAAAATTGGACAATAAACTAATATTTTGTCCTCGAGGAGAAGATCTCGTAAAGCAGAAACATACACAGGGTGATTCATAAGTAACTGTAAAAACTTTGTGGATGTAATCTATAGGTAAATACAACTTTTCCCGCAAATCCTTACTTTCAGAGTTATGATGCATAGTGCCATATGTTGCCAGGCATAAAAAACATGGGCCAGTAAAGCCTTCGGCTGTGTCACGTTCGCATACATAGCGACTGCAGTAGATGTTTCTTATTCTTACACCCCACTACAGTTGATTCCGATCTGATAGGACTTTGTTTACTGTACGTAGGTATATTTAATTGTATGGCACTGTTGCAGTTCCTACTATCACCACGTCCTGTAGGTACAAATTCATTTTGTCGTTAGTTCAGTAGGCTTCAGTTATGTACGGTACGATAGATCGTGCAACACCAGTTGCTTGGCCAGCCAGATCACCAGACTTCTACCTTTGGCGTCATCTGAAGGCGCTCGTTTATGCCACTCAAATTCCGAACATAGCATAACTACAGCAGTGATATCAAAATAGCTATGAAACAGTTCGGAATGAGTTGAAGGGGATCTGTAAAATTCCAATATCAGTACATACCTACGTACAGTAAACGAAGTCCTATCAGGTCAAAATCAACTGGTGTGGGGTGTACGAATAACAAAAATCTATCGCAGTCACTATGTAGGCGAGCATTACACATCCGAAGGCTTTACTGGTACATATTTTTTGATACCTAGCAAGATAGGACATTTTGCATCATAACTCTGAAAGTAAGGATTTGCGGGAAAAGTTGTATAGAACATTTTAGTTTTAGTTTTACCTCTACATTACACCCACAAAGATTTTACAGGTATTTATGAATCACCCTGTATAAAACCTTTGTCTATTTTGAGGAAATATTTTTAGACCACCTCTGTGTTGTAGGAGTCAGCATGGTCTTTTACGCAGAGGGCTCGGTTTCGATTCCCGGTTGGGTTGAATTTCCTGGTTGAGTTTTTTTTTATGATTTTCCCTTATCCGTAAGGCAAATGCTAGGAAATTCGGGCCACAACATCCCTGAATATCACCGCTTCATTCATCACAAAAATCATATTCAGTAATAACATAGTAATATATCTACAGACGGCATCTAGATCTTCTTCTTCTTCTTCTTCTTCTTCTTCTTCTTCTTCTTCAGTAGGTGCTATAACTTCGTCGAAGTTTTGACTTCATTTAATTTACACCATTCTTTTCTGTTATGAATAAGATTTGGCCAATTCTTTACATTCATTGTTTTCAAATCGTTGGTATGTTTTCCTTCCATCTACGTTTTGGTCTTCCTTTTGCTCTTGTACTGATGGGGTTCCATTTATATATTTTCTTAACTGTTTTTCCTTCGTCCATACGATTAATATGACCAAACCATGCCATCATTTGCGCTTTAATATAGTTTACTATGTGTTGGTTTTGTGTTAAAATATTTAACTCTTTATTATTTATAATTCTCCACTCATCGTTTGCATCTTTTATTGGGCCAAATATCCTTCGTAATATTTTCCTTTCAAAAACCAGGAGCTTTTGCTTAGACAATTCAGTTAGAGTCCAGGTTTCACTTGCATATGTTACAATTGGTCTTATTACTGTTAAATATAGTCTTAATTTTGCTTGTTTAGATGCGTATTTGCTTTTGAATAGGTTGAGATTTGCAAAGTATGCTTTATTTGCCATAACAATTCTATTGTTTATTTCTTCCAGCATCTAGATCACAACAATAAAACCAGTCTCAACAATAATACACAGGCCATCGGATTTCATCCAAAATCTTAACTCGCGATATGACCAGAGGTGTTAAAGCGAGTATAAATAACGGCAAAAAAAAAAAAAAAAAATTAAAAATACATTTTTTTTTGTTCGCCTATAAATTTACAGGTATGAGTTCTTAGTTATCGACATATTTGTTCGAAGTTATCATACATACAGTATGTTACATGAGCTTTGTAATGGTAGAAAATTAACAAAGGAAGGAAAGGAAAAATAGTCTTTTAAAATACTATACATATGAAATAAAAAACATATTTTATTTACTAATGGCGGGTACATGACTGTTCGTCATTCACTCTGTTTTGTTGTTAGGAATACGTCCCCAAAATATTTCCGGTTTAGTCAACGTCTGGTAGCTGTTATTCGTGCTAATGGCTTGCATACAAAATGCTGAAAATACATTATAGAGATCTATTATATGCATTAATATAATGTGCCAATACTTTTTTTTTTAAATCGGAAAATGGATTTTCTTTTGAATATAATTATTTTGTGTTGTGATTTCTGTGAAAGATTTTTAATTTTACATTACTACATATTAAAGAATAAACATTTAATTTTCTTAAACTTGCCCTTCATACAGATCTTATAGGGAAAACATTGAGTGTGCCAATAACTTTTGGTGTCAGTGTATAGAGCAGAAGAGAACCTTAAATCCTAAAGGCACAACCGTAGACTATTTATTTCTCATTCAGTATTTTCGCGGACAAATTCAATTCTGAACCTGCGATTGTGTCATTAATAGGCTTCGAGACTTCGGACCCAATAGAGCAGTTCTGTGGGAAATGAGCTTAACGGCGTACTGAGTAAAGTGGTAAAGCGTACAGTGGGTGGGGGTACTGTAGAATGAATGGCAATAAATATGCAAAGGAAAACGCTCTGGATTTGAAGGTTCTGACGAATAATTTGGTTTTTATACAAACTCATTTTCAAACTGTGTCTGAAACTATTACACGGTTAGAAAAGTCAGACCAAGAGATGCCGGAAACCCTCAAATTAGTTGAGGAAATGACACCGAGATTTAATGAGACACCAAGTACACCGGTTACTGAATGTGTAAAACAGAAGTGGAAATCAATTTTAAGTAAAAATAACGGATATGGAACATTGTGTAATGTAAACAGCAAATTAGTGGACATAGTCACCCGAGAATAAAGGACTATCTCTTAGAGACTGCAGTGATCTTAGGTTTTTTCGTTTTGCTCCTACAGCACAAACTGTGTTTGGCAGGTAACCGAAAAAGATTTACGTTTGAGACACTGAAAATGTATCTTGTAGTACATTGCAATTCGGTACTGTAACTGCACTTCCTAAATACGATCAATAGGATAAATTAAGAAATTAAAATTGCTACATGTTTATTTCCACCATTAACACTGTGTATAATTAAACACAAATGCGTCCACACCTGTGGAGTAACGGTCAGCGCGTCTGGCCGCGAAACCAGGTGGCCCGGGTTCGAATCCCGGTCGAGGCAAGTTACCTGGTTGAGGTTTTTTCCGGGTTTTTTCCTGAACCCAATACGAGCAAATACTGGGTAACTTTCGGTGCTGGACCCCGGACTCATTTCACCGGCATTATCATCATTTCATTCAGACTCTAAATAACCTTGATGTTATACAGCGTCGTAAAATAACCCAATAAAAAAAATAAAACACAAATGCTTATAAAAGACAGGAGAATAAATGCTTTTCACATTCTTTTTACATTGTTATTGTGTAATGCATATTTACTTTCAGAATGTACATATATGTGTGCTTCCCCATACTACCGTACTCTACTCTAAACCTGAACACATCTCTATCTACCTGCAGCGAGTCAGCAACCTATAGTACATGCACAGTAAACTTATTGTATCGGGTCCCAAGTCTCGAAGCCTGGTCAGTAATAAGCATCCAAACACACACATGAAGCTCATTTATTAACAAACGTAATGAAAACCTTCAGGGTGTGAACGGATTACTACTGATGAAATAAGTTGAGAAATAAGAGGAACACTGTTTAGGAACGGGATTCTGTAAATAAAATAAGTTCAGCTCTCTTTAGTAGATATATAGATAATGTACTCTAGAATTAGAAAAATTCGGGCCACAGTTTGGGAAACAAGGATTTGTAAACTACGACAACTTCGTTAATGAGTTATCTGATTCTAGAATAGTCCAGATATAATTACAGTTTTTCATGGTATTGTATCTTGAAACAAACCATGACAACTTTCTTCATTTCCCCACTCTCACATGCTCGTTGCATGTCTCTGCATTCTGAATATCACATGCAGTTACAGTAATAGTATTAAATAACGCAACTTGTTTTAATTACAAAATGTGTAAACACGTATGGAATGCGCTATTTATTTATTTAAGTAGCTAGCTAGTGAGTATAAATTACATTTATAAAACAAAAATGTTTCTAGCCACTACCGTAAGAGCCAGGCTCGTGTACTGTGTGGTCTTAGTCAATAATGTAACATAAAATTTACAAGAACAGTTCACTAAATACAGTAAGTAACTTAAGGAGACACTCAACTTAAAAATTGGAGAAAAAGTGTCATAGAAATGAAAAATTAAATTTCTACACTAATTTACGCGACAGAACTAAATCAATACGCAGAATTTTTCCCCTATTCATTGAGAAGTCACAGTCAAATGGACAAAGCCAAAAAATAAAAAAGATAATTACAAGTGATATTTCAATTAATGATTGATTAAAAATTGAAATATTTTTTTATTTTGAAAAGTATTGGATATAATGATCTGAGATTTTGCATGTTACTTTCCATGTGTATATTAAACTTTTTCTCCAAATTTGAAAAAGATTGGTCAAATAGGAAAAAAGTTCCAAAATATAGTTGAGTGTCCCCTTAATTCAAACAATAAATACAACACAAGAGCAAGAATAAAGAAGAAAGAGAAAAAGAGAGAAAAATACAGATATAAATTGACAATCCGACAATCAATAAAAACATGAATATAGTCGACAGAAATAAAAGGTAAAAAAATACATTTGTTAATATTATATATCATGGATATTTTTACAAATTTCTCTTTTAAAAGCTTCAATTTTAAAATATTTCAAATTTGGAAAATGGTTTGTAATTTTATTATAAAGTCTTGGGCCGAAACTAGCACCATGTTTAAGAGCTGAACTTGTATGTCATTTAGGCTCAATTAATGGGAAAGTAGACTTTCGTCTTCGAATACGATTAGATTTATGTTTTATTTGATTTCTGTGGTAATAAATTAGTAAACTATATTTATAAATTTCTTCAATAGGCAATACATTAAAATCTGTATAAATTAAATTTGTTGCGTAATCCATATTTTTGGTCAGACAAATTTGTATTAATCTTCTGTATAATAAAATTAATGGATTAAGTACAGATGATGCTACTCCACCCCAAGTTATTATACCATATTGTATTAATATTCCTATTAGTAGGAAAATATTATTCTTGGTAGTATTTACCGATTTTTTCTTTATTATTTATTCGTTCGTTTATTGTTTATTTATCTGTCTGTCTAGCTGCTTACCTACCTACGTACCTTCCTATTTACAGAGCGAGCTGGCTCATGCGTTCCATGCGCATTCGGGAGGTCTGCGGTTCAAATTCCCGAACCGACCAACTTGACTATGGTTTTTCCTTGGTTTTCCACAGTTACTTAGGCAAATGTCGGGTTGGAATTTTCATTGCCACTGTTCATCCTCTTTCCTGTAGAAAAATAATTAAGATTTCATATCATATCATTCATCTTCATCTTCAAAATCTCATTCCATAGGCATATTCAGGTCATGACGCAAGTCTTCATCCGCTTGTGGAAGAGACGTTCTCTCCGAAACCGTCTCTGGGTTCCAAACCATCCGCAACATCTCTGCTAGGATTCATTCCTCAAGAACACTTCCAAGGGCGCTTCGACACCTTGGAAGAGCTGTCGGAATGGATCCTGTGCCGCTGCTTGGTTACCTTGGTGGTATAAACTTAGGGCGGGGGTGTGTAGGGAGTTCATTGAGTGAGCGGGTGGGAGTTTCATGCGGCCATTGGGCTGGTACACCTCATTCATACCATAATTCGGGGTGCACAGTAGGCCTCAGTCTGACCGACATGCTGAAGGGTCGTCTCTAACCCGTCCCTAGCCACCATTCCCTAACCATTGACCTATCTCTTTATTTATGTAATCTTTTATGTGTTTGAAAATGAAATGAAAAACTCACTTTCAGGAATAACATTTACGCATTTTTAGGTTATAATATTAATTGAAATATATCAATACCGGTATATTTTTAGGAATATATGCAAATACCTTGTGTGTTTTTCTGGGTGTAGGACATACAGATTTAATATTTCCCATGAGAAACTTGTGTATAAAACCAACGAAGAAATAACTTAATCAGTGGGCCATGTTTAGAAATTAGCAGGCTTTGACAGTTTGTAAAACAGAGCACATCATGATCATACTTGGACTTAGCAACAGTAAATTATGTTCTCTTGTTTTACAAATTGCCAAAGCTTGCGAATTTCTGAACATAGCCCACTAGTTAATTCTTTATCGTTTTTGTACATATTTTCCTTATGTCAATATTATACTCAGAAAAACACATGGTATTGACTATTTCACTAATGGCATTTATGAAATTTAAGAATCTGTTGAATTTCAGCCAAACTGAGCCATCTATCGTCGTTTTAAATTATGGCTTTTGTTTTATTACTATTGCTTGTCAACTATTTCTCCATAGATAGATAATGTAGAAGGCCATGGCGACTGTATTGCTATTAACTTAATAAAATAACACCAACAGTCTCAAAAAGAAATAAAGCAGTGCTTTGGAATAAATATCGAGAATTCTGTGTTGAAATAAATTACAGTATTATTCACGAAACATCAAGCAATAAGAAACTGCTTTTATACTGCCCATAAAATGTATTTAATAAAAGTAGGGCCTATCTAGTTCAGAATAAAATTTATCTCAAATATGTGTCTAATTTTAATGTTTTATTAATCCCAGCTTATTGTCAAAATGTCCGCCGTTATGGTTAAGTGAGAGCACATGCGCTTCCCACCAAGCGATCCATGGTTCTATTTCCGTTCTATTCCACGGGACTGGCTATTTATCTTTTGTCTTGTATTTGTCCCAAGACATTTCTGCGTTGGCCTACATCATGCTGATCACACGGTCAGGGAGACCTGTCATGTGAAAGAGTCCACTTTTGGTCCAAAGAAATGGCCAAAATATCTACGATGTTGTAGCGCCTCAAGATAAAGACTGTCAAATACTGAGAGGATAAAAAGAAAAGAGGGAATACTCCAGGTAAATATGCTTGAAATCGGTGCGACGGATATGACGTCAAACTACACCTTTTACGCCCCATAATCCACCGCGAAATACCGCCAATTGCCATATATTAAATTTCTACTATCGGTTTCGGTCATACGTAAACGGATTAGAATGGATGTGGAGGTAACAGGAATATTAACAGATTATTATATCAACGTACATTTTATTGTATATTTGTTATAAGTATTATGGTTGTGACATGGACTGAACATTTCATTTCCACATTCTTTCTTTTATCAAGAAGGATGTTGGCATTCCTTCATATGTTAAAGCATAGGGGGACATATCAACGGACATATTCTACAGTTGAGCCGAACAGAATATTAGCTTATTTATAAAAAAAATAACACCTTCTGAACTTGACTACATTTTTAAAATATTCACAACAACACGAAACAATTTGTAATCGTGATAATACGAACAAAACAGCTGATAAACACACCGGAAAAAGAGATGAGCTATGGGTAATTTGACGGCCAGACTAGTACACCTTTTTGGTTCCACCATTTCAAGCTTATGGCCCGGGATTGGTCAAATATTTATCTATGAACTCTGTATTGCAGGAGGCCAAGATCATAACATCCAATAAAATGAAAGGTGGCGCATTTGCAGTTTATTTTTTTTTTAATTTGTAGTGAACTAACAATGTTTTATTGCAACTAATGTGTTACATAACACTGTTGGAAACGTGTCTTGGTTTTTATTTTCTAAAAAGAATGTCCTCCAGATGTTCACCAGCCTCACTAAGAAAATGCAATAACTGTGTAATTAGGTTATATCATCGTGTATAAATGTGCTATTTAGATTAAATATCGACGTTAACAGATGAATAAAAATAAAGCGTTCATTAATGTCGCTGACTTCATAATCACATCTTACATTGTCACTAACAGAGATGTTTTCCATGATAAAAGTAATGGTTAATATAGACTATCAGAAAGGATGCTTAGAGAAACCACGACTATGACGTAGGTATGTATATTTGAGAATGATTGTATAGAATTTGATATGAGGTTTCAAAACAACAGTATTTGATATAATTATATAGTCGTATAAGATCGGAAGAAGTTGATCCCATATAATGTTGCAACTGTCACGATGGGAAAAGATAATACGCGCTCACGGAAATGCAACACATCTGTGGCGTAGGAATTGCGAACAAGTGACAGACTACAAGCTACTTTCTACAATTGTGACAGCGTGATCGAAGGTGGGGCGTTGAACCTGTCCACATCTATTGCGTCCAATATGTTTAAAATATACTATGCAATTCATAAAAGTCTACAAAATTATCTTAACCAATTTATCTGAAACATTTCCGTGTCTAGTTCATCTTACCTGAAGTATGTCTTCGTTTCCTTCTCATACGTGCACAGCTAAAGGTTGATGATTTCTTACCAAAGAATTCGGATTGGAAATTTCTTGAAGATTTGTGGCGAACTGTACAGTTTTAAGGCATATTTTTCAAAACTACTTTGACTTCACAGCAGTTGTAATTTTACAGTTGCTCCATTATCACCTTATTATATATATTCGACTCTGATAGTGGTAATATGTGTATGTATGTGTGTGTATCCAGTGCCTATTTCACTTGCGTGATTTGGGTTCCGCATATTGCGGATAGATGGCAGGACTGTGACACATTTTTCAAGTTGCACACCACTTCTGCTGGCCGCGCTGTGCATGGAGAGTTATGTCGTGTACTAGGGTGAGACTATGTGTAAGTGTTCGTGTAAGTGTAGTGTAGACAATGGGCGAGGATGATGAAGATGAAGATGGGAGAAGAGGAAACCCAGTGCCGGCACTTAGCCTACTTCAATCGAATAGTACCAAGAGGGCTACCAGGCTTAACGTTCCCGTCCGACGGACGAATCACTATCAACAGTGATGTTTTCTCTTTATATGCACTGCGGAGAGATTTGGGATTTATCCCAGGCATATTGGTGCTCACTGTCACCTCTCTTAAGGTTGACGCTCACTGGCACGAACCGACCGGAACGGAACGAACCGGAAATATTCTGCGAGAGACGTATGCATGTATTTTAAACGGCAAACGCTCACTTGTCCGAACGGAAGCGACAGGCTGCCGGTCCTGATGGACAGGGTTCTCGCGACACGACCCTAGCGGAATTTCCGATGACGATCGTCAGCATTCGTATGTCTTCGCTGGTCTTCGGAGAAAAGTGTGTTGGCTGTTCTCAGTACTTTCCCACTCAACATGTGCTGGTGCGTTGTCCAGATAGATTATTCTTAAAATGGGTGATGAAAAGTTAATTTTAACAGTGCTAATCGCGCTTCTGTGCTGATTGGCCTTCGAAATGTGATGTTTCCCTTCATTATTTCAGATGCTAATAACAGATGAAGTTTTAAACATTTTTCTTCGCTCATACGAAAGTACTAAAAAAACCATTACTCGATCTTTACACAAATGTGGGCAAAGATGGTTAAATTAATCAAAACATTTTTTTATATTGTTATGACTAGAGCCCGGATTGTATGTAATTACATATTCCGTTCCTACATATGTAGCTATAAGGAAAGCTAAAAGTCCGAGAATCGTATTAAATTTAAATATACAGAATAAAGAATATAATTACAAACAAACAAGACAAATACTATAGAAATAAAATAATACAATCAATATAAAAAAGGAGATACAGTAGTATTAACAAAATTTGAGACCTTATGAGCAGCGCTCGTGTTCGGTCGCAGTGAAGATAAAATATTAATAGGCCTATAAGAGAATATAAAATAAAATAGGAAATAGAATTAAAATTACAGTTACAGAAATTATATAATACAATATTAATATAAGAGAAATATAGAAAAGAATAATAAAAATAAATAAGTAAAATAAAATAGGAACTAAAATTTAAATTACAGCGGGAATGGAATTATATAATATAATATTAACACTAGAGAAGAATAATATCGCACGTGAAAAGTAGGACAAAATATATATATATATATATATATATATATATATATATATATATATATATATTTCAAAATTATAGAATACAAATATAATACAGGTTGATTAATTCATACTCATAGGCTATAAATTTATTTAATCGAATTGAAGATATTAACACGTTTCTAATTTTCTTGTTATATGTTAGTGGGTTACATGTTAAAAGTTCTGGGTGTAATTTAGTTAAAGCATTGTACAACCGAGGGCCAAAATTAATGCTATGCTTTAGACCAGCAGATGTGAGACATTTAGGTTCTATAAATGTTGAATTAATATTTCGTCTTGTGTCATAATTATGTGTCTGTAATACAAACTTATTACGATTTTTATGATAAAATTTTAACAGCGTATACTTATAAATTTGTTCAATATTAAATGCATTAAATTCAGAATAAATTAATTTAGTTGGATAATCGAAACGTTTCTTCAAACAAATTTTAATTATTCGTTTTTGTAGTAAATTTAACGAACTAAGATTTATGTTTGTACTTCCACCCCAAACAATTATACCATATTGAATGGTAGACTGAATAATGGCCAAATAAACATTTCGTAGAACTCTAATAGGTAAGTAGCATCGAAGATTAACGAAAGGGATCATTATTCCGAAGTTTTAAATGTTTTTACATATTTTGGTGCATAATAAATACTTTGGCATATATTATATATTTTAAAATATTTTGAAGGATATTGCATATTTTGAAAGAATATATACATTTTTTCACTAATTTTCTCTCTACGTAATGCTTAAGTTATTTTTTAAAATTGTTTATAAAGCTTATCCCTTCGTCTCTAGTGCATAAATATAATTTGATAATTGAAAATAATAGCGTATTCTGTCAAAAAATGGACATCTCTTTGTAATGCTAATAGTTTGTAGGCGATATCCCTTGAGAAGTAACGGTAAAGTAGGTATAAATACCAATGCGAATGGTAGTAGTGAAGGAAAGAATGAAAATTACCCTGTGGGTATGACCGTTTCGCACAAACACCCCCCATCAGTTGCTCTAAAAGAAAACAATAGTTTTTTCTGTTTTTTTTTTTTAAGAAAATTTATTTTGACATCAGGTAATACAAGTAGCAAGCCTACTGCCATTCGCATCCAAGTTAAAAGACTGGATTTCAATTGACGATTCCTTTACTAAAATGGTAAAATCGTGCAGTCCAAAGTGTGTGACAAACGCATTGGGTGCTCCATGAAGTCACAATTAGAATAGCATTTAAAAATTGGACTTCATGTGAGAAATCAAAAACGTGCTCCGTCGAAAAGAAAAAGTTCTTCTTACACAAGTGGTGCTGAAACACTCGTCTTCTACAAGTGAATTTAATAAAAATTTGTGCATGGCAATGGTTGCTGCAAACATATACAGTGGTATAAACTTGGAGTTCCAAAGTTCCAAGCATTCCTACGCAAATACTGCAACTTCAATATTTCGCATGAATCAACACTCCGGAAAAAATATTTGAACTCCTGCTACATTGACACAATGGAAACGATTAGAGATAGACTTGATGATTCCTACGTATGGGTTGCCGTTGACGAGACGATCAATAACCACAGAAAATATGTAAAAATATTTAATTATTAATTGCGCCTCCAAACAATAAGGTTCAATCACACGTGCACCTGTAATTTTTATTAGTGTGCAAAAATACATCTAATAAAGCTTAGATTTTAAATTACCAACGTTTTTTAATTTATTACATATTTATCTACATACTTCGTCATTTTTAGCTTCATATTTATGTAGTCTACATAGTTCTCATTTTCACATTACATAAAATCCGGGCTCTAGTTATGGACCCATATTTTCTTTTTTCTTTTCTTCCTCATAAGCTAAAGACTCAGTAAAATAAAATAATCTTCGGAACTACTATCCCACTCCATGTATAAACCAGACTACCTGTCGACTGGTACCGGAATATTCCGATAAGTGAGCGTCAGAGCTTCCGCGGAAGACGGACTGCTGTAGATTTCCGTTCCGGTCGGTTCGTGCCAGTGAGCGTCAACCTTTAGTCACGAGGTAGAAATTTTACAAGAAAATATCTAGCCCTGCTGGAAATCGAACCTGGACCGACTAGCCTGGAGGTAGACATGCTACCATAGAGATAACTCAGCGGACATAATGTTAGAAGTCTGTGTGATATATCTTGTCTCACTGTGAAAAGAGAGAGAAAGGAGATATGTCTTACTTCGTCTGTGTTGTTATGGCGATGGGAGAGTGGAGCGGTGCCGTCCATCCATCCAGAGACGGAAGGGACTAGTTGATTTCTGTAGCGCAAAATAAAATAACAAAATACCTATCTTCGTACTGTGTAGTTCCGTCACTGAGCTTGTCTTTCAAGAAACTGAGTTCCGGCAGCCTGTACAATAACAAGGTTTTGAAAGGAATCCTGAAAATTTACAACCCTCCTATAATCTCCACCCTTATTTGAAGGGACTTGGTTTTATTGCTACTGAGACAAGATAAACCTTACCAGGTAGAATGTTGAGACTTCAAATTTCCACGGAGACAGTGTGTTACAGAAACTGATGCACACTGATGACACCCTGAACCCACTGCCAAAACTCTTGCGACAGCTGTATGGCTGTACTTCACAGCAGTGATATATTCAATCCGTGGAATCCAAATATGTTTTATGCCCTTCCGAAAATGTAACAATTCATACCTAATACGTAATCGAACTTCCTTAATTTTCTCAGTAGCCTATTTTGATGTCCAAGTTAATAGGAAGTTAACATCTGTTAGTAATGCAAAAGCTGTTTTTATATCTGTAATAAAAGTGGACCTATTTTACACACGTTAAGGATACCTTGCATAATCAAATATGCGGGCCGCCTGAGTCTGTTGATCTTATTTTTACCTATTTTTACATAAGGTAAAGACCATTGTTTTAGAGAAATCGTGTAAGGAGTATAATAAAATTCTAACATAGTGGTCGGCATTGTTTGGCTCGTGAGTGAACCCCTTAATACACAAGCATTATAAGGGGTAAGGCATTATCTCCCTCCCCTTAGCCGTCACTTGGTCATTCAATGTTAAGCAGTTTGGGTTGCTTTAAGAAATTTTTTTCTTTATTGGTTTAGATTTTTAATTTTGTAATATATTTTTTGCTTACACTTATTTGTTTGTAATTTTATTTTTTTATCAAATCCCTCCTACCCTCCCCTTTACTGTGTATTGCGGACTACATTTTATATGACGTAATCTTTGTCAACCACTGCTCTAACCGATGCAAGTTCTGTATCATGTTTTTCGGTTGCTTCAGTTACAGTGGCAGCTGATGGAAGAGGGGTGTCTCAGAGACGCCGCCCTTCCTGTTGAAAGACAAATAATTTAAAACAGTGCTTTTGTTTCATTTGCACGGTGAGTTTAATTTTGTTACTCGATTTGCTGTATTTATTCAGTGAATGGCTTGACAATTTAAATATCAATTTTTATTCTCGACATTTTTTAGTGACTAAACTTTACGAACCGACTCTGATACATTTTTAAATCAACTTGGCTACATATTGACATAGACATCACTATAAATTATTTCACGCTTAGGTTTCAATCCCACTTAGGCTGGTTATCTGTTGGGTTTCTTTTTGCGAGTTTTTTCCAACTGTAAGGCGAATGTTATGTAATCACATTGCGAATCTTTGGCGACATCTTGCGAAATACTATATTCCTATCGCCATTTCTACCGACGGTAAGTAACCTAGTAAGCCTAGTTGGTAGAGATTCGTTGAATAAGAAACTAAACAAATCATGTGTATAGGTAATGTGATAAAATACTGATACGTTGTATTATCAAAGCAGCCCGGGTTCGATCCCCGGCCAGGTCTGCGTGAAATTTGTGATTAACAAAATAGACATTGCACAGGTTTTTTCTTGGGGTACTCTCACTTCCCTCTTTTATTCCACCAACACACTCCACCTCCCCTCTCATTTCACCTATCAACAGTAAGAGTAAAAATAGACTGGGGTGATGTCTGGAGGTAGTACGGGTTTCTCATGCTGATCTAAGTTCTAAGGGTTTGAGGCTCTGGGTTCGGGCTCGTCAGTAGTTGATGGGTCTTACCTGCAGGGCTCAGGAAGGATGGCCCGCCTGTCGGCGTCGGATGCACAGCCTAAGTGCAAGGATCCGTTCCGGATTCAGCCCTCGTGAAATCAATCAATATATGTTATCTTACAGTTATGTCATAGTGATTTTGATTATTTTAAGTATAATATGTTTTAGTTTTAATAAAATTTAATTCAATCTAATTTATCGCCACTGTATTTATCAGGGCAGATGTTTGTGCTTTCTTTTATTTGTCTCCCACTGGTCACTGTTGCGAAGGCCAGTGGTTCCCAACCGGTGTGTCCCGCAGCCCCATGCAGTGCGTCGCGAAATTTTGGAATTGAAAAATAAATTTTGTGCGAGATCGTGCGTATTTGCTTGTTTTCCGCACAGAACCAATACGCGGTAAGTGTGAAATACCACATTCAGTATTCCCAACGTAACACACATAACAATTTCCCTCTTCTTACCGCTTAAGCGCGACATTCATTTTACTGCTTTAGGCTTTTAACATATTATTTTTAGAGACGTTGAACATAGTAATAATTGTAAATTGGAAACTTACCACTGCAATTTCACCTAAATTGCACTGTTAATTATTGTTTTTAAATATTTGCAAAAATTAAGTAAAGTCTACTACTCCACGAAACTTATTGCATTCCTGATACAAGTAACATTAAGGAAGCCGTGAAAAAATCAACAAGATTCCAGATGCCGATGTTATTACTGCAATATGTTATATAAATAATATTGTTAAAATATTACAATGAAAAATAAATCATTACATAACCTTACCGTTTGTTTTAAGTTCGCATTTATAGACTGGGGGGAAAAAAAGACAGAAGTATATAACGGCCTGCTGGAGTATAGTAAACACAGAAAACATTTTATAGCAACAATGTTCAAGAAAGATATTTTTGTTTTCCGAAGTTGCCGTCATTAAACAGAAACCAACATGGAGATTTCATTGCAACTAATTAGAAATTCGTCTTTCAGGTATGTAATAAACGATCTTCGCACAAAATAATGTACGATACACGAGCGGTATGTTTGTTTTCATGTTCTCGGAAATTAAAAAGGCTCAACTACGTTTCGCTTTTTCAATCTTTTCCTCGACCATGAAAACGTCAACATACCGCTCTTGTAACGTATATTACTATTATGTCATCTAGAGAGTCTCTTTACAACGCATTTTTTTTTATTTACAACGAAGTCTTGATAAGGTACATTTTATTTTGAGACAGACTTTACCAATGAAACGTGAACACCTCCAACAATGCTCAGTTTAATTTTTCTGCCTGGCGATAATTCGAATAAAAGTAAACACCTGCAACAATGCTTAGTAATTCGTTTCCTGAAATCTTCCCACTAAGTAGTAAACAGAGTTTAGAATCGTCAGAACATACTGGTCAGTTTCAGTAGGCCTATATGCGTGTGAATATGAGCAAATGCTGGGTAACTTTCGGTGTTGGACCCCGGATCATTTCGCCGGCATTATCACCTTCATCTCATACAGGCGCTAAATAACCTAAGCTGTTGATAAAGCGTCGTAAAATAACCTACTAAAATAAATAAAATAAATATATGCGTGTGAAAGGATGATAATGCGACTATTTTTTATATCAAAAGTGCAATATTTAGATTTTATCATGGACAAATTTTTTATTCGAAAAAGACTATATGAATCTAGTTCTGGGTTACATGATTGCAGTGCTAATTCAAATCATGTGTGCGAAAATTCCCTTCTGAGTTCACAAAAACGCACCGCGTTTCGTAAATATAGTAATGGATACTTGAAATATGGTTTTACGTGGCGTGGAGATGAATATCAACAAAATTCCGAGTGTCTTATATGCGGAAATGTTTTGTCAAATTAGTCGGTGGTGCCGAATAAACTAAAAATACATCTCCCCATCCGTTTTAAAGTATTCTACACAGAGTTCTACTACCCTTTCTCTAGAAGAAAAACACTGGTTGCTGTTATTATTATTATTATTATTATTATTATTATTATTATTATTATTATTATTATTATGTAGCACGTATGGGCGAATCCAGAAATGCATATAGAGTGTTAGTTGGGAGGCCTGAGGGAAAAAGACCTTTGGGGAGGTCGAGACGTAGATGGGAAGATAATATTAAAATGGATTTGAAGGAGGTGGGATATGGTGGTAGGGAGTGGATTAATCTTGCACAGGATAGGGACCGATGATGGCGGGCTTACGTGAGGGCGGCAATGAACCTTTGGGTTCCTTAAACGCCAGTAAGTAAGTATTATTATTATGGGCGAATCCAGAGTGTTAGTTGGAAGGCCGGAGGGAAAAAGACCTTTGGGGAGGCCGAGACCTAGATGGGAGGATAATATTAAAATGGATTTGAGGAAGGTGGGATATGGTGGTAGGGAGTGGATTAATCTTGCACAGGATAGGGACCGATGATGGCGGGCTTACGTGAGGGCGGCAATGAACCTTTGGGTTCCTTAAAAGCCATTTGTAAGTATTATTATTATTATTATTATTATTATTATTATTATTATTATTATTATCATCATCATCATACTATTGTTGTTAATAATAATAATAATAATAATAATAATAATAATAATAATAATAATAATAGTAAAAAAACAAACACAAACGATTAGGGAAAACACGGAAATTTTACTTGAAGCAAGTAGAGCGATCGGTTTGGAAGTAAATCCCGAAAAGACAAAGTATATGATTATGTCTCGTGACCAGAATATTGTACGAAATGGAAATATAAAAATTGGAGATTTATCCTTCGAAGAGGTGGAAAAATTCAAATATCTTGGAGCAACAGTAACAAATATAAATGACACTCGGGAGGAAATTAAACACAGAATAAATATGGGAAATGCGTGTTATTATTCGGTTGAGAAGCTCTTATCATCCAGTCTGCTGTCCAAAAATCTGAAAGTTAGAATTTATAAAACAGTTATATTACCGGTTTTTCTGTATGGTTGTGAAACTTGGACTCTCACTCTGAGAGAGGAACATAGGTTCAGGGTGTTTGAGAATAAGGTGCTTAGGAAAATATTTGGGGCTAAGCGGGATGAAGTTACAGGAGAATGGAGAAAGTTACACAACACAGAACTGCACGCATTGTATTCTTCACCTGACATAATTAGGAACATTAAATCCAGACGTTTGAGATGGGCAGGGCATGTAGCACGTATGGGCGAATCCAGAAATGCATATAGAGTGTTAGTTGGGAGACCGGAGGGAAAAAGACCTTTAGGGAGGCCGAGACGTAGATGGGAGGATAATATTAAAATGGATTTGAGGGAGGTAGGATATGATGATAGAGACTGGATTAATCTTGCACAGGATAGGGAGCGCTGGCGGGCTTATGTGAGGGCGGCAATGAACCTTCGGGTTCCTTAAAAGCCATTTGTAAGTAAGTAAGTAAGTAAAAAAACAAGTGTGTCTCGATATCATGGGCGTTCAGTAAAGTGTGTCGTCAGTCAAAAAAGGGTGGGAACCACTGGCGAGTCCACGCCTGTGGAGTAACGGTCAGCACGTCAGGCCGCGAAACCAGGTGGCCCGGGTTCGAATCCCGGTCGGGGCAAGTTACCTGGTTGAGGTTTTTTTCCGGGGTTTTCCCTCAACCCAATACGAGCAAATGCTGGGTAACTTTCGGTGCTGGACCCCGGACTCATTTCACCGGCATTATCACCTTCATTTCATTCAGACGCTAAATAACCTAGATGTTGATACAGCGTCGTAAAATGATAAAATGTCTAGCTTTCATTAATCAGGTATTCTTGTCGTACTTTAATTTTTATTGTAATTGTAATTGTAAATTTAATATTAATTGTAATCTTATTGTTCATGTTATAGTTGTAATCCCCTGGTAGAGGGGCAGAGAAGGCCTGACGGCCTTATCTCTACCAGGTTAAATAAATAAATCTAAATAAATCTAAATCTAAAATAACCCAATAAAATAAAAAAAAACCACTGGCGTAGGCTATGCCTTAGCAGACTCGAAGAAAATGAGCAATTCGGTTACAAACAAGCTGAAGTACTTATTTTAATTGCTGTGGACTATGTTCCTGGGAAACGTGGTTTATATTTTACGATCACCCTGTGCAGGTAACCTGAGGAACGTCATGCAACATAATGGGCTTACGTTAGCCACACGAACTGCAGCCTCGAGCCGGCTGATAACAGAACTCGTACCTTCGCCTTGTGCCCGTTTCATATGGTTGATAAGCTCGCGACATTCAAAGTTTAATTATAGGAATTCGAGAGCAGAATTAATTCATATGGGAATGTGCATAGATGCTCAGCGCATGTGTGAACAGATGGATAAGCTTCATTGCCACCTCTTTAATAATGAAAATACGTTTCAGGCTTCGTAATACTGCTACCTCGTAGGATTTCAACAGCACCTATACTGGAGTTAGTAGTCTAATTTATTTATTGATTTATTTATTGATATTTATGTTCCGGACAACAGCCATTGGCCAATAAAAGTTCAGCACAGTGATACAATCTATACTAATAATAAATCTGTAGCCAAAATTTTTCTGGTAATTTTCGATTCTCCAAAAATAATTGGTGTTAACATATATAATTAACCATCCTGAAACCGAAAAGCGCTTTTTTTAAATTTTTGTCTGTCTGTCTGTCTGTCTTTTACCTTTTCACGCTATAAAAGCTGAACCGATTTATATGAAAATTGAAATATAAATTAAGTTCGTTGTAACTTAGATTTTAGGCTATATGGCATTCAAAATACTTTATTTAAAGGGGGGCTTATAAGGGGGCTTGAATTAAATAAATCGAAATATCTCCCTTATTATTAATTTTCATGAAAAATGTTACGTAACAAAAGTTTCTTTAAAATAATTTCCGATAAGTTTTATTCCATACAAAATTTTGATAGGACTGATATTTAATGAGATAAATGAATTTTAAAATTACAATAACGCCATCTAAGGCGCTGTACTGAAATAAAAACAAATGACTTCGTCTATAAGGAGCCTTGGACAACAACAATCGAAAGCTATTAAACATAGCCTACAGATAATGTTTCTGTGTTTGAAGTAATATCGGAAGCTAATTAATTGTTTAATTATTATTTCACCATTGGAAAGCGTAGTTTCTCTAGATGGACATACTCGTAATTCTACACTGTTATTACAGTAACTCCTGAAACATATAGCAAGTAATATAAAGTATACACATTAAAACTAAATTATATGTGAGTCTTCATTAAACTATGGTTGCATGTAATAACAATTAAGAAACATGTTAAAGGAATTGTCATTGCACCAAATGATTGCTCTCTGGACCAAAATGACCGCATTTTAATTATTTAAATACACTTTAAATTAAGTAACATATTAAACGATTTATCCTTCTATCAAACACGAATGTTCCCTGGATCAAACGTCCAATTTTAATTATGTAATTACTTTATATTTGCTTCTAACAGGTGCAGCGGAGCGCACGGGTACGGCTAGTTAATACAATAAAATGAACTATAGTACAAATTAAATAATTGAGATAACAACAAAGTGAAGAACATAGCATCATATTCCACCTCCCTCAAATCCATTTTAATATTATCCTCCCATCTACGTTTCGGCCTCCCCAACCAGGATTTGAACCCGCTCGTTTCACTGTCAGACGCGCTAACCGTTACTCCACAGCAGTGGACTAACTAATATCTTACAATTGTTTCATTTAGGTCTAGAATTAAAGAAGATATCTTAATCGTGATATTTCTAATTCGCTTATTTTATGATAAGTGACATAATATACAGGTATATAATCATACAGCAGGTAATCTATGTACTAACTTGGACAGATCTGTGTAGATTTGGTGAACCTAATTCACTTGAAAATCTTTTAACAAAAACGCCTGAACTTCTCCACTGTGTTTCTATCACGTAGAGAGAGTCTTGCATTGGTTTCTTTGCTTTTAGATCGATTTATGAAGAAAAAAGATTATATATGCCAAACATGGCGGTACTAGAACAAATAAGTAGTTCAGTGAGAGTGTAATGCGACCACAGAAACTTTCAGCGCTTTAGTTATATGGTAGGATATCTTATTTATTTATATAATACTGTATAATTTAAAAGTCTAGAAGAAGACTTAGTATGTTCAGTTGTAGCGTTACTGAAATAGTACACAAACTACTTATACCTTCTTTTCTCATGACGAAGGTAGATTTATCATTCGAAAAGTTGTATTTTAACAGCAGTAAAAATGTCCAAATCCAAATAAAACACGTTTGGGAAGAGTTACTGTAAAATCTTGAAGATATTTAGAAAATGACAAAGGAAAACATCAACGAAGAAAAGAAAAATATTGCAAGAAGAGAATTTTAAATGAGAATTCGGAAAGCGTGAACTACATTAAAGAAGAAATACGAGAAACTTGAGGTGAAGGAGAAGTATGGAAGAGAGACTAAAAGAATACACGGAAATTAAACATGAATAGAGTTAAACTAGAAGAAACGTTGGAAAAGGTGGAATAAACGGTAATGCGTAAAAAGTGAGATGAAGGCGAATTAATATGAAAGAGACAACTACAATGTAAATGTAGAAGTAAACTAAAAATAAATAAAAAGGTTAAACCAAAAGAAAGAGGTGAATTCTGGAATATAGGGTTGTTTGAAAGGATAATCTGAAAATTACGAAAATAAGGGAATATAGAAAAACTGAACTAGTATAAGAAAAAGAAAATACGAAATTGTTTAAGATGAAGTATTATAAAAATGAACTAAAATTTAATTAATTGTGGAAGGTATGATCAGAAAATAAAATACGGAAATGGTGAACTTCATATAGCCAAGAAAAAAAAAAAAAACTCTTGACTTGCACATCTTAAAACTTCAATGCTAATTTAAGGTCTATGGAATACAATAAATGAAATGAAAAATATGGCGAACAGAGAATGGAGGGATGAAATGAAGGAAAATGAAAGGACGTATCAATTAAGGAAAAAAGAAGTTGAAGGTGAAGTAAGTAAGAAAGAATGAAGTAAGAAGGAAAGAAGATAAGTGTGAATAAAGTCGTACAAAACATAAGGATGAACTGAATAAGAAAGGGTGAAGTATATAAGAAAGGGCGAACCATATAGGAAAGAGTGAATCATACGGGAAAAGGTGACCCATATGGTAAAAAATGAGCTGTATACAGAAGAAAGTGAAATATTTGGCAGGGAGAGAAGTATATGAAAAATGATTAAGGGGTTAGGTACAGCTTACAGCAGTAACATTTTTGGAAATATAGAAAAATGTTTTTCTTCCATTACTGTGTCTTTTAAAATAATGAAAATTGGTATGTATAAAACACTGTCCTTCTGCTATACGAAAAAAAATATTTTTACGATTTAAAAAAATTATTTATTTATTTATTTTTTTCAAAATTCAGAATGTTGGCAGTTCACTGTGTAGTGATGAAGCGTTTCCCACATAACTAAAAAACTTGTTAATTTTTTCATGTTCTCTCTCTTTTATTTTATTGCTGAAATCATGTTTACAATATCATGCTCTTTCAACTACTCGTACATTCCTTAATAAATAATATAAATCATATTTATTTTTTATTTTGTGTGATAGAAAATACTAATATTTGACCACTTTTTAAAATTTATTTATTTTTTATCAGACAATCTATCAAAGCTAGAGAAGTGATCTTGCATCATATCGTAGATGTGACATGCATAAATACACACAAAAAATTTCAACACAGAATGTTACGTAGTTTTTTAGTTACGTGGGAAACGCATCACCACTGCACAGTGAACTGAATTTTAAAAAAGAAAAAATGTAAGTAAATATTCTTTTTAAATCGTAAAAATATTTTTTTCTCATATAGCAGAAGGACAGTGTTTTACACATAGGCCTACTAATTTTTATTATTTTACAAGATACAGTAATAGAGGAAAAAAATGTTGAATATTTCCAAAATTTTACTGCTGTAAGCTGTACCTAACCTCTTAAGTACCGGTGGAAAGCGGTGTAGTATGTGAAAACGGTGAAAGAGTGAAATATAGGTCTACATTAGTGAAATGCGTAGAAAGAGTGAAGTTTGTGGGGAGAGGATGAAATGTATGATAAATGGTTGTGTGTGAGAAAGGTTGAAATATAGAGGTCTATGGGATAGAATGAAGTGTGTAGAAGAGAGTGAAGTGTATGAGGATAGGGTTAAGTGTATGGAGAAAGGGTGAACTGTATGATAAATTTTTGAGTGTGAGAAAGGGTGAAATATGTAGGAGAGGATGATGTTCATGGAGAGAGTGTGAAGTAAGCAGGAAAGATGAATAAATGTGAAATATGGAAAAATGAATTGGTCTAAGGATTAAAGGAACGCAGCACGGAATGCATCCGCATTCAACATACCGACATTCTTAACAAGCTGTGACTGCTCGGGCATGATCGTGGGGCTTTTGTCGGGAACCTGAAAAATGACGGTAACACGCATTCTTACAAAAATTGGCGTTTCTGTAGGTTTATTTTACTGTCACACTGAACCATTGAGTTTGTTACATCATTCAGGTATTTCCTTTAACATTTCTACGAATATTCAATGTGCAAGACGTTACACGTTCGATGTCCTAGCCTAGCGTAATTCTGAACTCCTCGCGTGTAAACAAAGCAGGTAGTGGAAAAATATTAGTATGTACTGTGATTACAACACCATGCTGAAAGAAGGAAAGCGCTGTGTAAAACATACTTCACGTATTTCCACAGCTTGGCGGCCTTCCGCATATCTTACGGACGGCATTGTGTAGTATGTATGTGTCCTTTAGTTATCCATTAATTAACTTCGCCTTCTCGATAATGTTCAGATAAGCCGGTGGGAATCTACTTACTATTCATATGCTCTCGCACGTACGTAAAGCCTGTCTTGTTTATACATTACTAGTGACTTGTGCAGAAAATGCTGCAAACTAAGTTCATCAGACATTCAAATGACAATTTTTCAGATTTATTTTCAATGAAGAATACCAGACATTTTTAAAGCTATTTGCTTCCGTAATAATGAAACATACTCCCTCTGAATGGTTTTTTTATGCAAAATACTTTCTCTTGAACCTATCCACCTCCAATTTTTTAGTTTCAACGCGAAAACGCAAGTAACAATGTCAGGATGATCAGTGGGTTCTTCATGTGGGAGTAAAGCAATAGCTATTTCAGGTCATTGTGGATTCTAGGTGAAAGATAAAAAAGTCGGGTTTGCTATGCTTTCAAACAATAGACATAGCATCTTGGGTAACTGCTGGATGTAGAGCTTGAAATGTAGAGGATAAAATCATATTATCCTGCTGAAATGATTGGGAGACTACAAAATTTTGTAGGAGTCTTATTTTGTCAGTAAGTAATACCTTTTCGTCTTTCCTTAGGAACTGTAATTTTTGCGCTCGTTCGAGCCAATACTGAAGAGAATGACGCATATAAATATCTACACCACACCGCCATTAAGTATATGAAAAAGACCAAACCCCACTTGATTGATAACTATAAACATATTTGATTTTTTAATAACAATATTATTTTACGTACGTTTTGTAGTTTTATATAGCCTACAGTATATAGCCGTCACTCAGTAAATTATAGAAATGAAGATCTAATTTCAGATATTCTCTATATCTACTTATATAACTACAAAACATTTCACTTTCATATCATCAATATAGCATTAATATGTATAATTAATGAAAAATAGTCACATCATGGCATTAACTATAATAATATTTCATTTGTAATGGTAATAATGTCATCAAACCACCTCAAGTTTTGTAGATTTTAATATCAAATACACAGCTGTACTCAGAAAATTACACACCGCAGAATCAGACCTTTAAATTATTTTTAGTAAGTCTTGAAGTTTTTAATAACCAATTGAATTTGAGCTCTAAATATGTCAGCAATCCTGCAGGTGTAATAGCCTATTGTTTATTGTAGTGTGTGTTTTGTTTTATACTGAAATGCAAAGACTGACGAAAGATGGATTTTGGAAAATAGGAAAATTATGTAGGAAAACTAACGCTTCACTGAAAGTTACAATTTTTCTGAAAATCCTTGGATGCCAAGCTTCAAAATGACGGGCCATCCATTAAAATCCGTTCAGCCGTTTTCCCGTAATTTTAATTACCAGTTCAAATTGGTATATATTATTCCTTTATGAAGAATAAATTGACTTCTTGTATTTCCCCTCTTTTGGTTGTTTTCCTGTTTTCTCAGCTAGTTCATTTTTCCTTCTCTCCTTTCCCTCTTCCTCAGAACATCTACATATAAGATATACATGTATGATTCGTCTAGAAGCAAAGCCATCAACATCAATTTTTATAAAATTTTACAGGTGAAACACAAAACAGCCACCAGCGTGGCTCAGTCGGTTAAGGTGCTTGCCTGCCGGTCTGAAGTTGGGCTCGGGCGCGGGTTCGATCCCCGCTTGGGCTGATTACCTGGTTGGGTTTTTCCGAGGTTTTCCCCAACCATAAGGTGAATGCCAGGTATTCTATGGCGAATCCTCGGCCTCATCTCACCAAATACCATCTCGCTATCACCAATCTCGACGGTAAATAACCTCGTAGTTGATACAGCGTCGTTAAATAACCAACTTAAAAAAAAGAAACACAAAACTAATTTTAATAACGGCTTTTCTATAAACAGTTTCGTTACTTTGGCACCAAAAAGTTACGACATATACTGGAAATTTGAATTTGCTAGCTTTATGATTTTTGGCGGGAAAGCCGGTGATAATACATCAATATTATTTTCTTTGCATATTTTATACTTTACAAAATACATACACTCGTATTAAAAGAATTATATTTTGTGAGGGGGATAGAAGTTATCCCTGGCAGGGATGTTAATACGAATTTATTAGAAGGGAATAACTTTCCAACAGGGGGAGAAATCCCCCTCCCCGTTAATTCGCACCCTGACTACGGATACTTAATTACGTCAAGTGAAACAACATATGGATAATAGGCTGCAAACTTGTTCAATAAAAGTCATTAAATTTAAGGAAAAAATTACAAATTTACTTCTTTAAAACTCACATAAAGATGAAATTGTCCATACCTAGGTAACGGTTAGCTCGTCTGGCTACCTGATGATACTAACATGAACAACAGAATTTCATCTTCGTGTCGTCTCAGTTCTCCCACACGGGACGCTGTCTGTCTCATTATATGGAATTACATTTCTCACCGAGTGTCATGAAAGCCGATTGTTGTCAGACAATTTGCATTTATTTTCTCTTTCTCATTTTTTCCTTTAATTTTCGAGCGAAAGTTACGGGAATTTCTGGTGCAGTAACAACACATCAAGACGTTTAAACCTCTCTTGAATTTGTGCCAATGCCTAGGACGAAATTTGAGTCTGTCTCTAATATAAACTGGTGTTTCGAGCAGAGGAGTATTTCAGAACCTTCACATTCACTGTGGCTTCAATTTCGTTACAAAATCTAATCCTGAAAAAATTCGACTACTTTATCGTGTGATGTAATCTAGTAGTATCCTGTTTAACGACGCTTTCAACTGTATAGGTTATTCTGAATATAAAATCAACGTGGGAAAGAAACTCTCGATAATTTTTGCCTTGGGCCTTTTATCAGGGACAGGGCTCTTTCACGTACCGTAAACCTACGACACGGAGCCTCTCGGAGAAAGCCATGATAATAATTTTATTGTCCTTTAAAAATAATCGCTCTGGGCCGAGTCTTGAACCCGTGTACTTTGGATCCAACGGTCAGCATGATAACCATAAGGTAACTCAAAACTATGCCAGGCCAAAAATATTGCTTCACATAGAGATAATCGATGAGGAAATAGCACATGTCATCATTTCATCTATAAATTTGCAAATTCTGTTAGTTTGAAAAATTTTTATACATCGATGAGTCTTGTAGATACATTAATTAAGAAAAAAGCTTACTTTGGAGACAGTTTGAAGTATTTCAGGAACAATTTGGACTATTTTGGACACTGAAAAATATAGTTACGAAAAGAATTGCCAACTTTTTTGGTAACGGGTAAAATTCCATTTGTACGCCAGTCACAATATATTTTTTAATTTATTTAACAACGCTGTATCAACTACGAGGTTATTTGGTGTCGGTGGGAGTTGTAATAGCGAGATGGTATTTGTCGAGATGAGGCCGAGGATTCGCCATAGATTACGTGACATTTGTCTTACGATTGGGGAAAATCTCTGAAAAATCCCAACTAGACAATCAACCCAAGCGGGAATCGTACCCGCGCCCGAGCGCAATTCCGGATCTGCAAGGAAGCGCCTTGCCGACTGAGCTACGTCGGTGGCCGTTACAGTATTACATCACAGTTGGACAATTCTGCTGTAATTATGATAAGTATTTAAGTGAATGATAGAGAAACGGTAGGATCCCAAGAAGAACTTTCAGGAATCTTAGACTAGTCCACCTCAAGTACAACTCCGCCATCACCGGGACTCGAACCGAGGTCAGCACTTATTGTAAGCCAGTGTCCAATCAATTGAGCTGCCAAGGCGGCAATGTCTCGAAATGAAATACACACAATAGTGGATAGTATGTCATATTGATGACACTGGTTACTTTTCTTTCTTGTCTGCGAAATTCAGAGTGATGTGCCTAGTCACCAGATATAACAGCATGATAGAGAATGTCAACAACATTATAAAAATAAATACAAAAAACTCCATGGACCAAGACAGCGCAGGCAGCTGGTTGAACGTATTCTATATTCTGAAGGAAAGTGAACGTGATACCAATAACATATGTACCGCCAGCTGTCTAAACATATTTTAACAGGTGTGCCAACTTCCAGGCTTTCTCTCGGCACCAGTTCAATACCCATTGTCTGTACCTAGTATTTCCTTGTTTTCTTCTAGTCTAATATGCGTGGATAATGCATGAAAATTGTCGTCAGCATTTTCCCCACTCTCCAAGCAATTTCCCATTATGTAATAATGATTTGTCGGAGGATTTCACTTTCCGTAACACAAATCACCTTACAGAAATCACCATAATTCAGTGACATAGCAGGACTTTCATATAATAGAGGAAACGCAAACAAATGAACGATAATAATAATAATAATAATAATAATAATAATAATAATAATAATAATAATAATAATAATGGTGATGATGGTTAGTCATGTAAATTTTATTCAGCGAAGCGATAATGTAGCATTGAAAGAGAAATAGTAGACTGAATATTAAAAGGAACCTAGATACTTAATAGAGTAAAAGGTACCGTACAACCGATTTGTCCATCAAACGGGTGGAATCATAGTCCTTCCGATGAGAAGTCGTGAGCGGAAAAAGTTAAGGTAATGGTTTACTTCGTTAATTCAAGCTACGACTGAACAGCAAATTTTACGCCAAGTTGAATTTAATATTGGCGATCTTTCTCTGAATTTTTTCTTCGGTCTCTGTGAACCCTCCTCTGTCTCCTTCTCCCGTTTTCGGTAGTTTTCTTGCTTTTGTGCGGCAGTTAGCCTTGGCGTCGTGAATTTGTAAGATAAGATTTTATTAAACATTTTAATTAGGTCTTTATTTCCTAAAAAAAAAAATATTTTTTTTTTGCATGTTGTTAGGCCTGTACAATCGTTACAGCTTTCTAAGAGTATTTGTTATTTAGCTATTTAGCTTATATTGAGTTGCTCACAAGATATTAAATATTTTTGATGGCAAGAGTGTGAAAATAATGGATGATTTTGACATGACCGTCATTTTTATATTTTCCAGAACTTTTCGACGATTCTTTTTAGTGTGCACGCATATTACTTGCCTTTCAAAGGATGTAGTTCACTGTTTTAGGTCGTAATAGGCGCTGAACAAACGTAGGTAACGGGAAAACTTACATTAAAGTGTATACAGGGTTGAAGTGAAATAACTCTGCAGGTGGAGAGAGACGATAGGTTACACTTAAATGAAAAGAAAATCTATAATACGTTTTGTGATCAAATGCACGGTTAATTAGAAAATTAAGTTGCATGTTTCAGCAGTCCGGCAACATCGCCGCTAACACTCCTCTTCACTCCTCTCGTAATACTCCGGTAAGAAGTCAACGAACACAGGCTGTCTGCCAAGATGAACTGCCTCCACCAGACTCTCTAGCTACAACGTTGCAATCTTGTCGCGCTTTTCAATAGCTTCGAATTTAAGTGGTTTATAAATCAAATTTACACGAAAACCGTCCACGCAATTGAAATACGTCAGAGGAATAAATGATTCTTTATTAGATTTTCTATCGATATGGACAAAAATCACGATAATACAAACATTTTTTTTCTGAGAAAACTATGAACTTCCCGCCAATATCGTATTACACTTCTTTGTTACATACAACATGAGCTATTTGCTCTGTAAAATTATGCAGGATTCCTATTTTACTTCCACTTTGTGTATGAAACTCGAAATAATAGGTATATAATTTATTTTTCAATTCATAAACAGTACTATGTGACCATAATATAAAATTACATATCAATGTAAAATATAGAACGTTATTGTGTATAGTACCTATTAAGTTTTTCTTATTGCCAAATTATTTTAAAGGGATTTTAATTTATAATGCTATGTATAGATGAAAATAAAACAAATAGTTAAGTTAAAAAATGAATGAATGAATGAATGAATGAAGTGCATTTATTGATACACACTTATACAAACTCATGTACATAAGAGCCTTCGCACGAGTCTGTACGGCCATTCGTGCTATAACTATGCACAGTTTGAATCTTTAAAGAAAACAAAAATAATAGTCTACTACTAATAATAAAATAGTAAAACAACAGTTATTATTATTATTATTATTATTATTATTATTATTATTATTGTTATTATTACTACCGTTATCATTAATTGTCACAATTACAACTAATCTAACTTCATACCAAATTTGACAAAAATAATAAAAATAAAATAAGTGTAAGATATGAAAGAAAAAAAACACACAGTAAAACATAATATATATGATATATTCAATTATTTATTGAAACTGCAATAAATAATCCCAAATAATAAATATAAAGATAATACATAAAAACATATACACACGCAATAAAAATAAAAAAACAAGCAAAGAGAAAAAACACAATAAATATAAAAAGAACATTAAATCCTAATTACCTCATTCGCTCAGTGTTAATACTACTCATTACAACACTAATAAATAACTCTTCCCCTTATTTCCTCGGCCCACTCTCCCTCGGCCAGTTCCACCCTCAACTGTCGAACTTTTGCCATACATTTTCCCACACACTCACAGAATTTAGCGTTATTTAATATATCATATGTTGCCAAGTGCCTCCTGCTTGATGTAATGAAGGACTCTGGCAGGAATCGTTTCTTCAGAGCTTCTGTGGCTTCACACTCCGATAAAATATGATGTGATGTCTCGCCTCTACCGCAAAGAGGACATATTCTCGCCCCCTTTTCGTTGACGATTTTAAATGCCCTCCAAGCTCCTACACGAAACCAGGTTAAGCTCAGTCTGCCTTCTCTGCTTCCTCCATAGAGGTATAACTCGGTTCCCCAATTTGTTTTGATCATCGATTGGATCTCCAGAGCAACCTTATCCCTACATTCCCCTTCTGTTATTTGCCTGTCTATATCCTTCAGGCGTTTCTTGAGTTTCCGCCAGACATTTCGATTGTTGCTGAGACGAAATGCAAGACACTTTACGTTAGAAATATTTTTATTGCCATCGGGCTGGTTTGAACCCGCGAGTCTCGGATCCCGTAGCAAATCATGATAAGCACTGGACAATAGGAACGACTTCTAATTCAAATAAATGAACGTATTGTGATTTAATTAAAAGAGAGAATTGATTTTCTCACATTCCAGTTCCCGAGGCGATTGCAACAAATGGTGTTGTGTTCGCAATTATAAAAGTGGCTTCCATAGCTCGGAGCTGCGCTTGAACGAAGGAAGTCGATATCCTCATTTCGTCTGAGTATAAACTTTCCCTGCGGACCATTATAATATTGAACTTCAGACTAGACTACATAGATAAAGAGCTACAATGAAGTTTAACTGAAGAGACCGCCACGCCGTAACATAAAGTTAGTGGACTGTGTCTTATTAGTTCAGGGTGGTGTGATGGAATCTCAGCCGGTGGGGAGAGCGGCACCACGGCCGCAGCCTTGGGCCGATCTTGCACGCTGCACGGATTAACGCGATTTCCGCTGTTTTTAGGGTGCTCCTCATCCTGCTGATACAGAGGCCAGTTCATTGCATTGATGTTTAGTGCTGTTATTTTGTTTTCTGCTCAAGTTTTGCGTCTACAGCTAAAAATTCGACAGACGGCTCTAATCCAGGCAGCCAAGTTAAAATTATGTCTCTCCTACGGCGACTAATTTGAGTGACATTTGTAAAACTACATGAGTCACAGAAAATAAGTTTCGAGAAAAATAGAAGAAACTACCTATATAATAATTAAGATACAATGCTTTTGTAATCAGACATACTAATGTATGGTCCTCCTGTAAAATTTTCACAGACCTAACAGAAAATCCATTAACTATAGGTAGTTTTCTTCTTGTTTATGAAGTCATACTAAAACCAATCTGGACATACGGCATCCGACTGTGGGGAACTGCTAGCAACTCAAACATTGAAATACTGCAGAGATTTCAGTCTAAAACTTTACGTTCCGTTGTCACTGCACCATGGTATGTCCGTAATGATGTCATTCATCGTGATCTTAACATTTCAACTGTAAAAGAAGAAATCTCTAAGTTCAGCAAAAAATACCTACACCGATTAAATCAACATCCGAATCATCATGCATTAAATTTGCTGGATAATAGTCAAACAATAAGAAGACTTAAAGGGTGCTATTCCTAGACATTTCACAGCACGCGCTACGAGCGTACTAAGCTAGCCCCGGCTATCCACTGGTTACTAGTACAGAATTCAAATCATATCATATTGCTAACACTGGTTTATGAATACGAAAAACGCTGATCATCCACCGGAAACCCACGCTAATAATGTCTATGAATACGGCCCAAAAGGACCAATGCTCTTGACCTTCCATTCATTTTTACTACAGCTATTTAAAACATTGTTATTTTTCTTTTGGAGTGTTGTCATGGGATAACATCTCCACTCATGTCATATTCTTTTATAATATTTACTTATTGTCCATTGTAGACAGATTGTAAATATGGCATAATTGTAAAAAAAAAAAGTATTTTTTTTTTCTATTTTTGTCGAGACTTATTTTCTGTGACTCATGTGGTTTTACAAATGACCGATTCAATTTGAGAGTGATCCGTAAGTAATGTCATTAATTTCTGGGGGTTATTCTCTGAGATATTTCAAACAAAAGAGTTTAATACAGTTTTGCTCGTTTTTGCTTCCTTTTCGAGAAAAATGTTATTTTATAATGTATGTATGTATGTATGTATGTATGTATGTATGTATGTATGTATGTATGTATGTATGTATGTATGTATGTATGTATGTATGTATTTATTAACACTACAATTGGGTATACACCCGGTGGCAGTGATATGTAATATACAATGATTACAATTACATGAAATAAAATAAATAAACGTAAATGAAATAAAATAAAATAAACGTAAATCTTTGAATAGTAAATGCAATAAACCTAGGACTATAAATAAAAACTATTCTATAATAACGCCTACGATAAGCAAAAATAAATCTAACTTATTTCATCCAACTATTACCAATTTAAATAATTACATATCACCTTAATTAATTACATACCAACTTAATTATATATCATCTTAATTAATTACATATCACCTTAATTTATTTACATATCAACTAAATTACATATCATCTTAATTAATTAATTATATATCAACTTAATTAATTATATATCAACTCAATTATTTACAAGACACAACTTAAATAATTACACTGCACCTCCAATTACATTTTCAGTCTAATCTTCTCAACCTTTCCTTAAATGTATTGACTTTAAGAGGACCACCCTGAAAGATTGCCGCAGGTTAGCTGTTCCAGTCTACTACTGTGCGGTTAACAAAGGAAAATTTTGCCACGTCCGTTCTTTGTTTTCTACATTTAAACTTCCTAATATGATCAGCCCTTCCTAAGTATGATGGTGTTGCTAATCTAGCATTGCTTTGTGTCCCATTTGTGCCTTAAACAATGCGGTGAGTCTGGTTTTTCGTCGCCTTGATTTGAGAAGTTCCCACCCTAAATCTTTCACTATCTCCTCACCATGTCCCTTCCCCATTTTGACATATTTTGCTGCCTTGCGTTGGACCTTTTCTATTGAATCGATTTGGTTTTGTCTGTATGGATCCCAACCTACGTATGAATCCCTAGCTTGTTTTTTTGGGAAACTACTGAATTCATTAATTCCCAATATGATCAGTCAATTTAAGAGTGCAGGGTATTATGATCCTCCAGCTTGGGGGTTGGGCGAAGGGCTAACAACCCATCACCGTAAAAAACAGCTTGTTACGTATCCCTATAATAAGCCTCGGAATAGGACTGATTCTCTGGCACGACCACAGCAAAGAAATAAGGTTTTGAGATTTGGCACTTGGAACGTAACTAGTCTTTATAGAACAGGAGGGGTAACATTAGTAGCAAAAGAACTAGCTAGATATAGAATAGACTTCGTAGGAGTACAAGAGGTTAGGTTAGATGGGAATGGCATATCACAAATAGGAGATTACTTGTTGTATTATGGGGAAGGAAACAATAATCACCAATTAGGAACAGGATTCTTTGTTCATAAAAGAATAAAATCAGCAGTAAAAAAGGTCGAATTTATCAGTGACAGGTTATCATATTTAGTACTTAAGGGTAGATGGTGCGACATCATAGTTATAAATGCTCACGCCCCTACAGAAGAGAAAGACGACCATATAAAGAATAGCTTCTATGAGGAATTGGAACATACTTTTGATCAGTTCCCTAGATATCACATGAAAATTTTATTGGGGGATTTCAATGCTAAAGTAGGACGGGAGGATATTTTTAGACCAACTATTGGAAAAGAGAGCCTACACGCAATTAGTAGTGACAATGGAGTTAGATTAGTCAACTTTGCCACATCGAAAAATTTAATTGTCAAAAGTACAACATTCCCCCATAAGGATATACATAAATATACTTGGACTTCTCCAGATGGATTGACACACAACCAAATAGATCACATCTTGATAGATAAACGGAGACATACTAGTATAGTAGATATTCGAACTTTCAGGGGTGCAGACTGTAATTCTGACCATTATTTGGTGATTGGAGAATTAAGAGAAAGATTATCAGTAGCCAAGCGAGTAGAGCAGCAAGTTAATATTACTAAATTCAATATTTTGAAATTAAAGGACGAGGAAGCTAAGCAAAATTATCAGGTCGAAATTTCGAATAGGTTTGCCACTTTAGAAAGTTCCGACGAAGTTGAGAAAGAATTAGATGTTAATAGCGTGTGGGAAAATATCAGAGATAGTATCAAAATTGCAGCTGAGCAGAGCATAGGTTATTATGAAACTAAGAAAAAGAAACCGTGGTTTGATGAAGATTGTTGCATGGTAGTAGAAAGGAGGAAACAGGCAAAATTGAAATTCTTACAGGATCCAGTTGAGGAGAAGAGAGATAATTATTTCAATGAAAGACGGGAAGCAAGTCGTACACTTAGGAATAAAAAGAGAGGTTACTTGAAGGAAAAACTGAATGAGGTAGAAACAAATAGTAAGAATAAAAACATTCGAGATTTATATAAGGGTATAAAGGAATTTAAGAACGGATATCAGCCAAGGGTAAACGTGATCAAGGATGAGAATGGTGACTTGCTTGCAGACTCTCCATCAATCCTAAACAGATGGAAAAACTATTTTGCGCAACTACTAAATGTACATAGGCCAAATAGAAATGATCGGGACGAAATTGAAATACAAACTGCTGAGCCATTTATACCCGAACCCACACTTTCAGAAGTCGAAATTGCGATAGAAAATCTGAAAAAGTACAAGTCTCCAGGTATCGATCAAATTCCAGCAGAATTAATACAAGAGGGTGGAAGTGCATTATATAGCGAAATTTATAAACTTGTACTTGCTATTTGGGAAAAGGAAATTGTACCAGAACAATGGAAGGAGTCCATAATTGTGCCTATTTTTAAAAAGGGGGACAAAACTAACTGTGGTAACTTTCGAGGAATATCACTTTTGTTGACGTCGTACAAAATTTTGTCCAATATTCTTTTGAGAAGATTAACTCCGTATGTAGATGAAATTATTGGGTATCATCAGTGCGGTTTTCGGCGTAATAGATCGACTATTGATCAGATTTTTTGTATTCGACAGATAATGGAGAAAAAATGGGAGTATAAGGGTACAGTACATCAGTTATTCATAGATTTCAAAAAGGCATATGACTCGGTTAAGAGGGAAGTATTATATGATATTCTTATTGAATTTGGTATTCCCAAGAAACTAGTTCGATTAATTAAAATGTGTCTCAGTGAAACATACAGCAGAGTCCGTATAGGTCAGTTTCTATCTGATGCTTTTCCAATTCACTGCGGGCTAAAGCAGGGAGATGCACTATCACCTTTACTTTTTAACTTCGCGCTTGAATATGCTATTAGGAAAGTTCAGGATAACAGGCAGGGTTTGGAATTGAACGGGTTACATCAGCTTCTTGTCTATGCGGATGACGTGAATATGTTAGGAGAAAATACACAAACGATTAGGGAAAACACGGAAATTTTACTTGAAGCAAGTAGAGCGATCGGTTTGGAAGTAAATCCCGAAAAGACAAAGTATATGATTATGTCTCGTGACCAGAATATTGTACGAAATGGAAATATAAAAATTGGAGATTTATCCTTCGAAGAGGTGGAAAAATTCAAATATCTTGGAGCAACAGTAACAAATATAAATGACACTCGGGAGGAAATCAAACGCAGAATAAATATGGGAAATGCGTGTTATTATTCGGTTGAGAAGCTCTTATCATCCAGTCTGCTGTCCAAAAATCTGAAAGTTAGAATTTATAAAACAGTTATATTACCGGTTCTTCTGTATGGTTGTGAAACTTGGACTCTCACTCTGAGAGAGGAACATAGGTTCAGGGTGTTTGAGAATAAGGTGCTTAGGAAAATATTTGGGGCTAAGCGGGATGAAGTTACAGGAGAATGGAGAAAGTTACACAACACAGAACTGCACGCATTGTATTCTTCACCTGACATAATTAGGAACATTAAATCCAGACGTTTGAGATGGGCAGGGCATGTAGCACGTATGGGCGAATCCAGAAATGCATATAGAGTGTTAGTTGGGAGACCGGAGGGAAAAAGACCTTTAGGGAGGCCGAGACGTAGATGGGAGGATAATATTAAAATGGATTTGAGGGAGGTGGGATATGATGATAGAGACTGGATTAATCTTGCACAGGATAGGGACCGCTGGCGGGCTTATGTGAGGGCGGCAATGAACCTTCGGGTTCCTTAAAAGCCATTTGTAAGTAAGTAAGTAAGGGTATTATGATAATAACTTGCTGAAAAAAAAATAGTTTTGTCCTTTAAATGTGTAGAAATTTGATCGGAACAGATGTAACTTTTCGTTCTGAAAAAGGAATTTTGAAATGTTACATTTGTGAAATGCGAAGTGTGTAGCAAAATTAAACTAATATACTTAGTGTTAATATATTTCAAATATACTAAATAATAGGAAGAAATTATGAGAATAACTGTGAATATTCAGCATTACCAGGATACATGCCGAAAGAACGAAATTACCATGTGATCGGTGACCGTTAACGTCTATGATTACAACTATTTTTAAAAGTGTCTTGCAACCTCTAATATATTTTATATTTTGTGACAAGGAATTTCATTAACGTGAGGTGGAGACTGTAAAGGATGAAGAGTAACAGGATATTCTATGAAGGGAAGGGATATAATTAGCGTACCACAGATAAATGAACTGGTTTTAGGGGAGACGTTTAAAAGATGTAACTAAAAGGTACGTCAAAACTTTGGGGAAAACATTCCATACCATCTAGAGCAGCAGTCATCAGCTCAGAGCACCCTGGGGCTAGCGTCTCTTACCCACGGAGAACACACTACACTATGGTGCATTCGTAGATGCTAGCGGGTATGCTCTCTATCTCTTCCTGCTGCACGATGGGGCACACGATATGGCTCCGCTTACCCTTTACGCATTTCAGCGATGACCACTGGTCTAAAGGATGAAAAATATGTTATATGAACATCGGTACATAAACTCCTTGTTTCCTTGTTAGAATTATTTTTATGCTCGACCATGCCGAAATGTAGTAATTATACACCTGGCAGTAGTCCTTTAATGCACCTCATTAAAGTACACCTATTCATTAAAGTTCAGGTGTTCAGCCAATGACAAGTCACCTTTGTACTGTTATAAAACCGCAAGTATCGATTATTCTCGGATATGCAATCGAAAGACAAATAGCGAAAAGTCACGGAGGCTGGAAATCCAATACTGTCGCAGAAGGTTATGTTCTGTTACTATAATAATTAGCGTTAATTGTAAATAATATTCAAATAAATTCAATTTGTCATCTCGTTTTTCAATTCTAAATCAATTTCCAGGTTATATCAGACTAATCTTCATCTTATTCTCTATCAAGGTCAATGACATTCGGCCTCGGAAAAAATCAATACTTTCGCGTCTGCGCACATCTCACAATTCAGGTCAGTTCGCACATAACTATAACATGACCTAATTTTGAATAATTTCAAGCTAGAAATATGGACGAGCATAAAAAGTCGTACGAAACTTGCCTATAATGGTAATTAAGACGCTCGTATGAAAATTATGAAACTCGCTTGCGCTCGTTCCATAAACAAACATACTTGCGTCTTAATTACTACCATTATAGGCTCGTTGCATAATGTACTATTATGGTTTTGTCTACATTGTATAACGCACAACACCTATTCTTTTATTGTGATGTATCAAAGTACGTATGATATTTCCGTGCAGAAATTCTGTTTTATCATATTATGATGAAGGATGGGTGGTGCAGAGAAAAATTCTCTCCGGCACCGGGACTCGAACTCAGGTTTTCAGCTGTACGTGCTGACGCTTTATCCACTAAGCCAATCGGATTCCAGTTCCGATGACGGATTGAATCCTCTTAGTTTAAGTTCCACCTCTTAGTTTCCCTTTAGTGGCCAACCCTCATGCACTGTGTCACAGATGTGTGACAGTGGCACTATGTCCAACACACTATGTACAAAGGTGCAATCATTACGAGTGACTAAATGGCTGGGATCCGACGGAATGAGCGCCGTCTTAAATCACTAAGTAATTATTTACGCATATCATATTATTGTGATGTGCCGAAGTACATATTATATTTCCGTGCAGGAAATCTGCGTTATCATATGATGAAGGATGGGTGGAGCGGAGACAGCCAGCCTGAAGTGTCGCGTCGCCTTGTTTGTTGGGTCCGTTATGCCCGGGTAACTGGTCCAGTTGTTTGGATTAGCCAGGCATAACGGATTCAGCAGAGTAAGCAATATTTGTTTCTAGTACTACAGTATAACCCTCGGGTGGTGGAATCTGTAAGAATTTCGAAACATTGGGAATATTATGTTAAAATACAGGATATAAAATACGAAACTCGTCTTCCAAGCACACACAATATAATCGAGGTGGAAGAGCCGAAGAGCTGTATGTATGTATGTATGTATGTATGTATGTATGTATGTATGTATGTATGTATGTATGTATGTATGTATGTATGTATGTATGTATGTATGTATTTATGTATGTATGTATTTTATTGGGTTATTTTACGACGCTGTATCAATATCTAGGTTATTTAGCGTCTGAATGAAATGAAGATGATAATGCCAATGAAATGAGTCCAGGATCCAGCACCGAATGTATGTATGTATGTATGTATGTATGTATGTATGTATGTATGTATGTATGTATGTATGTATGTATGTATTTTATTGGGTTATTTTACGACGCTGTATCAATATCTAGGTTATTTAGCGTCTGAATGAAATGAAGGTGATAATGCCAATGAAATGAGTCCAGGATCCAGCACCGAATGTATGTATGTATGTATTTTATTGGGTTATTTTACGACGCTGTATCAATATCTAGGTTATTTAGCGTCTGAATGAAATGAAGGTGATAATGCCGCTGAAATGAGTCCAGGATCCAGCACCGAATGTATGTATGTATGTATGTATGTATGTATGTATGTATGTATGTATGTATGTATGTATGTATGTATGTATGTATTTTGTTAGGTTATTTTACGACGCTGTATTATTTAGCGTCTGAATGAAATGAAGGTGATAATGCCAATGAAATGAGTCCAGGATCCAGCACCGATTGAATGTATGTATGTATGTATGTATGTATGTATGTATGTATGTATGTATGTATGTATGTATGTATGTATGTATGTATGTATATATGTATGTATGTATTTTATTGGGTTATTTTACGACGCTGTATCAATATCTAGGTTATTTAGCGTCTGAATGAAATGAAGGTGATAATGCCAATGAAATGAGTCCAGGATCCAGCACCGAATGTATGTATGTATATATGTATGTATGTATGTATGTATGTATATATGTATGTATGTATGTATGTATGTATGTATGTATGTATGTATGTATGTATGTATGTATGTATGTATGTATGTATTTTATTGGGTTATTTTACGACGCTCTATCAATATCTAGGTTATTTAGCGTCTGAATGAAATGAAGGTGATAATGCCAATGAAATGAGTCCAGGGTCCAGCACCGAATGTATGTATGTATGTATGTATGTATGTATGTATGTATGTATGTATGTATGTATGTATGTATGTATGTATGTATGTATGCGATTTTAAACTACACAGATTGTACGAAACGCTACCACTTTGGTCTAGGGATAGCGAGCGAGACTCATATGTGAATTTGAATCCTTCTTCGGTTGATTACGTTGTTGGAATCTTTGAGATTTTCCCAAAGTATGAGGCTAATGTTAGGTAATGCCATGAAGAATCTGCTTACTCGTTTGGTAAAGACTGAAGCTTCCTATCACCAGTCCATCGATGTCAGCTAACAGCGCAATTGACCGATTAAAAGCCAAAACTTCGGGTCTGCAAATATTTCAGGCGGAGTGCGTTTATACGAGAACAGGTGTGGAATATTCATGTAAAACACTGAATGCAATTCGTACAAAAAACGCCAACCAGGAACCGGATTTAATTGAATCTGATCTGGCCTGAACTTCCAGTTTTAAATTATCAGTGTTACGACAGCAAGAACGGCCCTTGCTGTTGCGTCAGGTGGAATACAAGTACTGACCTAATTAAAGGACACATGCGGAACATGTACAATTATCACGTTATTTTGTGTAGTTGCTATAGCTACGCGTAACTGAAATTTTTTTTCGGAATATGTATTATAATGTCTTTCTCGTGTTAAATTTTACAGTACCTGATTAACACGGTTTTATTCATAAAAGAATGAGGTTTATTGTGACATAAACCAATTTCAAAACATCCAGACAGTCGCCATTTGTCTCATGTCACTAATATTCTCTGTTGCAGGAAATGAGCTGGATTCGGAAGAAAATTTTACAGAATAACTTGAAGCTTTTTAGAAGCAGAGCGATCATGTTTTTAAAATTACAACTACAATGTATTTTGCATTGAAAATTTAGAGCAATATTATTCCATAGTCTTCGCAAAACTGTTGTCAAAGCAATATGTGACTGGGTCATAAAACTAAGAATAGAACGGAAAAATCAAATGTATATACAGGATGTATCTATATATGTGTCCATAAATGTGGTGGGGTATTCCTGACACCAAAACATAACAAAAAGTTCATATGAACATGGGTCCGCAAACCCTTCGTTAGGGAGTTATGAAAGGAATTTCCTGTAGTGACCCCTGATTATGTAATTCACCTCAAACTTGCAATTTCCCCACTTTCTTCATTACAGTTGGTTATAACATTTGTTTTGTTTTGTCTGATTGCCTTTTGTTCTGTTTTGTGTTATTCACACTAACATTAATCACATCACAAGATGTATATAGTGAGAGAAATGACGGATATGCACTACATTTATGGCCTAGCAGATGGGAATACGGTAGCAGCACGTCAACTTTATGCAGAAAGGTTTCTCGATAACCAGTTTCCGAACAGATGGATTGGTCGAAGGGGATCCATTGCATGGCCTGCCCTATCACCAGATTTAAATCCAATGGATTTCTATTCAACACCTGTACCTAATATATTGTTCTGAGGGAGCGTATCCAAAAGGGATTTGATGAAATCCGTAACACTACAGGACATTTGCACAGAGTGTGACGCAGGCTCAGGGCATGCATCGAAGCAGGAGGAGGTCACTTTGAGCAATTTTTGTAAATGTGTATTGTTAAATGTATCACATGTACCATTACCAATAAACCCATAACTTCCTAACGAAGGGTTTGCGGACCCATGTTCATATGAACTTTTTGTTATGGTTTGGTGTCAGGAATACGCCCCCACATTTATGGACACACATATACAGACGTGGACAAATTATTAACAAAATTTACGATATTTATGATAATTCTGTTTATAAAATTTGACTTTTCAAT
This sequence comes from Periplaneta americana, assembly GCF_040183065.1. Classification (NCBI taxonomy): domain Eukaryota; kingdom Metazoa; phylum Arthropoda; class Insecta; order Blattodea; family Blattidae; genus Periplaneta; species Periplaneta americana. Next base: position 198,632,269 of record NC_091118.1, on the reverse strand, counting down.
TTAGACTACAGTTGACAATTTTCCATATTTCTATCATTACAGTAGATAGAAATATGCAAAAATTTAAACTGTAGTAAATATTAAAGAGTCAAATTATGTAAACATATCAACTCCAGTCTAAATTGAAGAGACAGATTTTGTAAAAATATATAATAAAAATCTTCAGGTTTCCTATTAATTTGTAAATATGCAAAAATGTCAACTCCGGTTCAAATTGAAGAGTCAGATTTTGTAAAAATATATAATAAAAATCTTTAGTTTTGCTAGTAATTTGGAAATATCCAAACTATCAACTGCAGTCCTAATTGAAGATACATATTTTGTATAATATATATAAGAAAAATCTTCAGTTTTGCTAATAATTTGTAAATATGCAAATTACAATTTATAGTCTAAATTGAAGAGTCATATTTTGTAAAAATATACTATATAAATCTTCAGTTTGCTAATAATTTGGAAATACGCAAAAATATCAACTGTAGTCCAAATTGAAGATTCATATTTTGTAAAAATGTATAATAAAAATCTTCAATTTTGCTAATAATTTGTCCACGTCTGTATATATATATATATATATATATATATATATATATATAGATACACCCTGTATATAATGTCATATGATAGAGTAGCAAGAGTAGTGAGAGATGCATTGCCTGGGGAGAAGAGAAGTACTGGGGAAAGATGTAAGGATTCTGTACGAAAAAAGCTTTAAGCCTACAATAAGTCAGAAAAAGAATAAGGATACTACTATAACTATTCCATTCACTAGTTAACCTGTGTCGTCTTTTTCTTCTTTGAAGAACTGAGCCTTTTCGTCTACCCTTTCACTGCGCGGTTATTGCACCAATACATTCACATTTTGCCCTCTTTCGCGTAATGTCAGCTTAGCCCAAGGCTATAGCCAAAGAAAACATAGAACAAACACGAGTACTTAATGATGGAGCTTCCTGGAAGCGCACAGTAGCCTGTGAATTGCATCCGTATGCATAAGCGTCGACTTTCGTGGGGCAAGGCAATTTCTGCCCCCTCAACTTATAAAGCCAGGGCCATCGCTCGCGAATACAAAATTAATAGAGGTCCAAATAATTCGAAGAGAGATTCCCCGTGTTAAAAATGATTAATTTATTTGAAAGATTTTTAATTAATTAAATTTAAATATACAGAATAAAGAATATATAATTACAAACAAACAAGAGAAATAGAAATAAAATAATACAAACAATATAAAAAAAGAGATACAGTAATATTAACAAAATTTGAGACCGAATGAGCAGCGCTCGTGTTCTAGGACATGAAAATCTAGTGACGAAAATCGCAATTCCCCCTCTCTTTCTTTTTTCCCGCATTTGAGATCGGTGAATACCCGCACATGATTCAATGGTGGCCCCACTTCTTTATCTATGATTCACATTTTTTTTTCAGTTCAGTTGAAATCTATCAAGTATTGCGATCGAACATAACGGTCATAAATATCATCAAGCGGAAATAATAATAATAATAATAATAATAATAATAATAATAATAATAATAATAATAATAATAATAATAATAATGATAATACAGAAGTAACAGTTCAATTAACAGTGTATTTTTGTCTAATATCAGTTAACAAATTATTACTTACGAGGGTCATACTGGAAGTCATGATCAACCCATTGTCATAAATCTTAATTTTTATTTTTTAGACAAACCAGGTACATCATTTTAATCTACAGAATTTTCTGTCACTTTTCAACATAGTCTCCATTTCTTTGCACACATTTTTCCCGCCGTTCTGGAAGTTTGAGAATTTCTTGCTGTAGAAGTCCGTCTCTCTTCTGTAGGGGCGTGAGCATTTATAATTATGATATCGCAGTATCTACCTGTAAGTACTAAATACGATAACCTGTCACTAATAAATTCGACCTTTTTTACTGCTGATTTTATTCTTCTATGAACAGAGAATCTTGTTCCTAATGGCGATTATTGTTTCCTTCCCCATAATACAACAAGTAATCTCCTATTTGTGATATGCCATGTGTTTAAATGGGACTGGCTCATATCAGTAGATTTACTGAAACGTAAAAGAATACCTGTGGGACAATATTCCGGCACACCGGCAACGTTGATATAACCTCGACAGTTGCGAGCGTCGTTATATAAACCATAATTTAAAAATTTGCAACGTTTTTAATAAACAATTACATTTGTTATACGCAAAATGAATATAGGAAATTCCTGCTATTATTCGGTTGTGAAGCTTTTGTCATCCAGTCTGCATTCAAAAATACTGAAAGTTACAATTTATAAAACAGTTATACAGTAACTTGGATTCTCACTTTGAACTGAGGTTAAGGGTCTTCGAGAATAAGATGCTTAGGAAAATATATGGGGATAAGAGGGATGAAATTAGAGGAGAATGGAGAAAGTTACACAACGCAGAACTGCACGCATTGTATTCTTCACCTAACATAATTATAAACTTTAAATCGAGACGTTTGAGATGGGCAGGGCATGTAGCACGTATGGGCGAATCCAGAAATGCATATAGAGTGTTAGTTGGAATATCTGAGAGGGAAAATACCTTTGAGGAGGCCGAGACGTAGAAGGAAGGATAATGTTAAAATGGATTTGAAGGAGGTGGGTTATGATGCTACAGACTGGATAAATCTTGCTCAGAATAGAGACCGATGGCGGCAATGAACCTCCGGATTCTCTAGAAGCCGGCCACCAGCGTGGCTCAGTCGATTAAGGCGTATGCCTGCCGGTCTGAAGTTGTGCTCGGGCGCTGGTTCGATCCCCGCTTGGGCTGATTACCTGGTTGGGTTTTTTCCGAGGTTTTCCTCAACCGTAAGGTGAATGCCAGGTAATCTATGGCGAATCCTCGGCCTCATCTCGCCAAATATCATCTCGTTATCACCAGTCTCTTCGACGCTAAATAACCTCGTAGTTAATACAGCGTCGTTAAATAACCAACTTAAAAAAATTCTCTAGATGCCAATTTTGTAATTAAGTAATTAAATTTGTTATGACATTTAAAAGTAACCGTTACCAACATTCAGTTTCAGTGATCGTTTCTTGTGATGATCGTCATCGCAAGTGTATGCTTGTTAAGTGATCAGTGATTGCGATGTAACTATTGATAATGGAAACATTCTTAATAAAGAAAACTGTCGAAAATGAAACTGCAATTAAGGGAACAGAATAATAAATTGGGTTGTGATAGTGTCAGTGAAACTGATACCTCATATTCATCATCGCTGTAAGGATCAACAAAGGATGGACAAAGTAATGAAAGGATTAATATAGTGCATAAAGGCTGTAGTTATAACCATCTTGGATTAAGCAATTTCCATGGGTATTATATAGAAAATTATACATTATAATTATATTATTTATAATACATTCTATATAATTATATTATTTATAATATACATGAATCACATTATTAAGGAATGGCGATTGAAACCACATGGAAGTATACCGATAAGTCGTTTGTCCCAAGTAGATAACTTATTATTTGCTGATGATATTGTGTTTATGGCAACTTCAGAAGATAATTTACAACGTTTGGTTTACAACTTTAATCAAATGGCAGAAAGTTTCAATATGGAAATTTCAACTGACAAATCTGAAGGAAAGGAACCAGTCCGTAGCAAAATTTGCATCAATAATAAGATCATCGAGCAAGTTAAAAATTTTAGTTGTCTCGGTTACCAAATTTCATATGAAGAAGAAAAAGATTTGAATGAGAAAATTATTGAATTCAACAGAGCAATGGGGATAATTAATCAGATATTCAAACAAACCTTAGTACAAAAACACGCGCACCAGAATTTATAAAACATTGGCCAGACCTATACTCTGTTTTGGTAGTGAAGCTTGGACGATTCGTAATATTGATTCACAAAGATTAATGGCGGCAGAAATGTGATGTATGCGTCGTACAGCTGGATACACTAGAATGGATCACGTTAGAAATTTTGACATTATCAAAGAACTGCAGATTGAACCGATTACGGAATACCTACAGAAATAGAGACAAAACTGGAGATCACATGTCATCAGAATGCCTCGTTCAAGAATTCCACGCCAAATTTTAAATTACCATCCTGTATGTTCTGTATGGTTGTGAAACTTGGACTCTCACTTTGAGGGAGGAACAGAGATTAAGGGTGTTTGAGAATAAGGTTCTTAGGAAAATATTTGGGGCTAAGAGGGATGAAGTTACAGGAGAATGGAGAAAGTTACACAACGCAGAGCTGCACGCATTGTATTCTTCACCTGACATAATTAGGGACATTAAATCCAGACGTTTGAGATGGGCAGGACATGTAGCACGTATGGGCGAATCCAGAAATGCATATAGAGTGTTAGTTGGGAGGCCGGAGGGAAAAAGATCTTTGGGGAGGCCGAGACGTAGATGGGAAGATAATATTAAAATGGATTTGAGGGAGGTGGGATATGATGGTAGAGACTGGATTAATCTTGCTCAGGATAGGGACGAATGGCGGGCTTATGTGAGGGCGGCAATGAACCTCCGGGTTCCTTAAAAGCCAGTAAGTAAGTAACTAAGTAAGTGGGCAAGAGATCCTTGGGCAGACCGTTCAAGCGTTGGCAAGATACCATAATGGGCCACTAGGCCCAATACATGCAAGGATGATGATGATGATGATGATTATGATTATGATTATGATTATGATTATGATTATGTAGAAAATCAGGCTAGTCATTTTCAGTAAAATATGTAAGGAAATTTTTGAGAAACAGAAATTAAAGATTTTTCTGACTTTCATGGAGAGTCCTGCCATGCCCCAATATTTCAAAGAAGTCATCGCCTGTGACGTCACGTGTTGCCATTGATCGGCAATGGATGACAGTTTACGCCAAAGCCATTTCATATCTGGCTTCAGTCTGCGTGCCACGTGGTCAGAGAACCGGTCCCAGAGGTCAAAATGTATTTGAAGTGATAAAATGTGATGCATTGGACTGGACTGAGTTGGAATATAAACAGATGCCTTTCCAGGGATCTGGTTTGAACTCCAGTGACCCCGCATACAGGTGCCATAATGTTTACGTCACGAAATCGGAGAAGAGGGAAAGTTAGAAAGCAAGTTCACACAGACAGCACTGTCACTTTTATAGCACGCACAGACTCGCCCGTCCAGTCGGTAGTTTGTTACCCCTTCAGTTTCAGTGCGTTGCTATGCGACTGTAATTCAATCTAATGGGAAGGAAACGCGCGACGCATAGTAGCCTACTTACACGTTGACGGAGGGAATTTTATTTGATAGAGCTTTTTGTTCGTTCATTTGGCTTGAAAGTACAGAATGTTAAATTGGTACAGTGCTTTAGTTGGGCCGTACTCGGCACCGGTAGGTTATGAAATTTGCTGAGGGATTGTAATAATTAGAATTCGGATTTCTGTGATCTAAAAACTACATCAAAAATATCAAAAAATTTTATATAAAAATTACTTCTTTCAACTTCATTTAAGAAATTAAATTACAACATCGAGGTTTTCCACAGCCGTGGGACTGAAGCCGGATGGTCTATGGCGAGTCCTTGGCATCAACCCCTTTGATTTGATTAACTGGTTGGGTTTTTCCGAGGTTTTCCCAAACCAAAAGGCAAATGCCGGGTAATATTTTGGCGAATCCTCGGATCTCACCTCATCTCAATACATCTCTTCAAAATATTGTAAAAAATTGCACAAAATTGTAAAAATTGTAGAAAATTACTAAACTGTAAAACTATAAAAATTTGTAAAAATTGTAATTCTAATATTGTAAAATTTTGACTTGTTCCACATCTCAAAGCTTCATTGCTCATGTAAGATCTATGGAATAAAATAAATGAATGAATGAATGAATAAATAAATAATACTCTACAAAAACATCTCAACACACAAACAAATACAACCACATAGGCGTGTACAAACTCAAATGTAACTTCTGCAACAACTTCTACATAGGACAGACAGGCATATCATTTCAAACACGTTACAAAGAACACATCACAGCCATAACAAAATTACAAAACACCTCCACATATATATTATTTTAATGTACTGAAGTACATATGATATTTCCATGCAGATATTCTGCGTCATCATACGATGAAAGAGTAATAGAACGGAGAAAAATTCTCTCCGGCGCCGGGATTTGAACCCGGGTTTTCAGCTCTACGTGCTGACGCTTTATTCACTAAGCCACACCGGATTCCACCCCGACGATCTTGGATTCCCAAGAGTTGGAACTTAAAAACTGAGACAATTCAATCCGACGCCGGGGTGGAATCCGGTGTGACTTAATGAATAAAGCGTCAGCACGTAGAGCTGAAAACCCGGATTCAAATCCCGGCGCCGGAGAGAATTTTTCTCCGTTCCATTACTCTTTCATCGTACCTCCACATATGCAGACCACATCACAAATGCTAATCACACCTACAGAGACATCAACACAGACATGAAGAGTCCACTGCAAGAATGATGGATGTCATTTGGAATACATTTTGCAGGAGAAGCAATTGAAAGTTTGAAATGCTTAGCGCTCAAAGCTTAACTGTGATTTTCCGATCATTACTGGACAATGACAATCACTGTTAATGCCATATAACTCTCTATGTACATTCTATATGTCTTAAGCTATGCATTGTCAGTCTTGGTTCATTTTCGACAAGAAAGTGACATCCATCATTCTTGCAGTGGACTCTTCACATGGAAATTCTACACATCCAGCCAAAAAGCCAGAAACTAAACACACTAGAACAATATGAAATATACAGACACACAAAAACACATCCAAATGAAATTCTGAACACACAACTCAATTTCAGAACACACACACTTTGACTCCACATTACAATACATAAACACACCCTCACAGGAAACACAAACAAAAGGCGCCAAAACCAGCAGCAGCCAGTTCTGAAGATGGCCAATAGCAGGCTGAAACATGTTAACGAGGTAATGTAAAATTTAATACGTGAAAGACACATAATACGTTTTCCGAAGTGATATAGTGTTAAAAGTTGTGTAATCAAGATGTATAAAAATTACTTGTTAGAAATTATTTTGTTCGCCATTCTACAAAGTTGGTTTTGTGAATACTAACTCTTTATATTGGCCATAGCAGACTGTGTAGCCTATAACAATTAGATTGTTGGAAAGAGGGGTGTGAATTGTCCAACATCTATCTTCTGCGTGACCAATTCTTCTACAACTACCTGGCAACAACGGGGTTGGAAACTCTTAAGTGTCACATGTTTGCGAGGGGTGAAGTGGGTGAAGGCGAGACCTACCAGCAACAATCTGGCCATATCCCTAACATTATTTTGTCGTTTTTTTTAAACTTACTGCTGCCGAATCCAGTTACGTCCGTTCAAACTTCATTTAACTACAAAATATTTATAAGGAAAGGGACTCTAAAAGAAATAACCGAACGAAAAGAAAATCTCTTGCCATTATTGATACAAAACATGCATGCATAATCTACTTCATATGAATTGTATAGCTTAACGAAAATAAGTTTGTAAATTGAACTAATTTGATTGTATATGTTTGTATAGTTTGGCTGATGAATTGTATATGTTCTTAAAATGATTACTAGTCAGTGTAGCTCTACTGATGAATTGTATATAGGCCTACTGTAAATTGAATGGTAATATGTATAGCTCAACTGATGAATTGTTTATGATTATAAATTGAATTAATCTACTTGATATTAATTGCACAAATTTGTATAGCTTAATGAAAGTATGCTACTTTGTATTGTATATATTTGTATAGATTTGGCCGATGAATTGTATATGCCTTAAATTGAATAGTAATCTATATAGCTCTACTGATAAATTGTTTGTGTTTGTAATTTGAAGTAGTTTGCATGATATGTATTATCAATTCCTTTATATCACAACTGGTTGAATTGTTTATGCCTTAAATTTAATTAAGTTGTTTTGTATTATAATATAGCTCAACTTATGAATGATCGTTTGCGTTTGTAAATTTAATAATCTGATTGGCTATGTATTGTATACTTAGTAGAGCCATCGATGTTGGTCAGTCGACAGACTCGCTGGGCTGCTGATCCGGAGCTGCGTTCGGGCTTGGGTTGGATCCCCCTTTGGACTTTGGTTTCTTCGGAGGTTTTCCCCAGCCGTGGGACTGAAGCCGGATGGTCTATGGCGAGTCCTTGGCATCAACCCCTTTGATTTGATTACCCCCTTTGATTTGATTACCTGGTTGGGTTTTTCCGAGGTTTCCCCCACCGAAAAGGCAAATGCCGGGTAATATTTTGGCGAATCCTCGGACCTCATCTCATCTCACTACATCTCGCCAAAATGTAAAAAAATGTAAAAAAAATTGTACAAAATTGTAAAAATTGTAGAAAATTACTAAATTGTAAAACTGTAAAAATTTGTAAAAATTGTAATTGTAATATTGTAAAATGTTGACATGTTCCACATCTTAAAGCTTCATTGCTCATGTAAGATCTATGGAATAAAATAAATGAATGAATGAATGAATGAATAATAATATTTGGAGAACTGTTGTAATATACCAAAATTATGTTCTTCTGCCATTTTTTCAAATGACTTAATGCTAAAATATGGTAAAATATGCATTTATATGACGAATAAAAACCGTGTCATAATGTTCAGAAAAGCTAGAAATATGTTTAGTTTAACTTAAGTTTGTGAAAAGAGGCCAGGATAAAAATATGACATGTCATAGAAATCAGAGCTATAATAATAATAATAATAATAATAATAATAATAATAATAATAATATAATAATATAATAATAATATAGTAACAATAATAATAATGATAATGATGATGATAATGGTAATAATAATACAATTCTTTACTCCTGCTTAACATCAATGAAAGGTGATCTTGCAATCTTATAACTATGTCTTCCTAAGGATCTTTTTTTTTTGGTAGGCTGTTTTACGACCTTTTATCAACATCGTAGGTTATTTAGCGTCTGAATGAGATGAAGGTGATAATGCCGGTGAAATGAGTACGGGGTCCAGCACCGAAAGTTACCCAGCGTTTGCTCATATTGAGTTGAGGGAAAACCCCGGAAAAAGCCTCAACCAGGTAACTTGTCCCAACCGGGAATCGAACTCGGGACACCTGGTTTCGCGGCCAGACGCGCTAGCGTTTACTCCACAGATGTGGACCCTAAGGATCTTATTTCGTGGAGAATTGTAATTTACAGTTGTGCAGAACGATTCAGGAATACTGCACAAACGTTGGGGATGAGTTCCCTCCACACCTGTACACGATAAAAATTCCATATATTGATATATGCATATATGCTTGGAAATGCCAGACTAATGAGTTATTATTCAACGATAAAAACACAATGTCATATTTTACTTGAAACTGACAGGATATACAGTATTTACAGTATATAGCATATGACCAACGTAATAAATCTTTAATTCAGTTGTTTATCTACTCACAATTCACAATAAATGCTCAAAATGTCATCCATCTGGTTCAATGCACGCATCAATACGTTGGTCATGACCATCTTCAATGTACCTAAATCGTTACGTAAAGTTGTCTTCTTAATAACATAACTTGAACGGGGAAATAGATTGAATCAACAGATATTTTGTGTTGTGCGAGGAATTCGCTTACCAAGAGCGACCGATGTGCTGGGGTATTGTCATGATTGTCCTTTTCACAAATTGGGTCTTTCTCGTCGAACTGCATCACGAAGACGTCGAAGAATTACAACATAGTCTCCTTACTGACTGTTCGACCTTCAGGAATAAATTCGAAATTTACGAGACCCTGTTATCGAAGAACACGTCAAGGATTATTTCCCCCTTGATCGGTCGGCACACTGACCCTATACGCCTGGAGAGAAGGCCACATACCAACACGAACAAGGCAGAGAAGTTGCCTACAGAGCATGGCGTTGCCATCCGAAGTTCGGGTACTTTCTGACTCTACTAGTAAAGTAAATCCATAGCGCTACAGCCCATTGCAGGGCCAAAACCGACCAGTCGGCTCCTGGCCTCACGTCCACATGCCGAAGCAGAGGTGGACGATCATCCAACCAGAATGGCGGTATCGTGTGGTTAGCACGATGATCCCCCCCAGGCGTTATGATCGATTTTCGCTATTTATCGTAGTTCCCGAAGTGCATCACGATGATGGGTGGGTACCGGTCCCATACACTGGCCCAAATTTCATGAGAAAATTTCTTCCCCCATCAAGACTTGAATCAGCGCGCATTCCGTAACGCGAGTCCTAGGCGGGATGCCTTAGACCGCGACGCTACGGCGCGGGACTTTTGACTCCACTAGTATTAGATTAATTTTCATGATGGTGATGTAGAGTTTTTCTTGTGGCTGTATTACATTTCTGATGGTGTGAAAGAGAAGGCCTGATGGTCTTAATTCCATCAGAGTAAGTAAATAAAATAAATAAATAAGTAAATAAATAAATGGATAGATAAATAAATAAATAAACGAATAAATATATAGGCTCCTTCATATTTGCATACGGTACATACATAAATAAATAAAGAGATAAATAATGAAATAAATAAAGAGATAAATAAGTAAATGAGATTAGAGGTAAATAAAATAAATAATGGTGGTAGTAGTAGTGGTAATAATAGGCTAATGATAATGATAATAATAATAATAATAATAATAATAATAATAATAATAATAATACTTACTTACTTACAAATGGCTTTTAAGGAACCCGAAGGTTCATTGCCACCCTCACATAAGCCCGCCAGCGGTCCCTATCCTGTGCAAGATTAATCCAGTCTCTATCATCATACCCCACCTCCCTCAAACCATTTTAATATTATCCTCCCATCTACGTCTCGGACTCCCTAAAGGTCTTTTTCCCTCCGGTCTCCCAACTAACACTCCATATGCATTTCTGGATTCGCCCATACGTGCTATATGCCCTGCCCATCTCAAACGTCTGGATTTAATGTTCTTAATTATGTCAAGTGAAGAATACAATGCGTGCAGTTCTGCGTTGTGTAACTTTCTCCATTCTCCTGTAACTTCATCCCTCTTAGCCCCAAATATTTTCCTAAGAACCTTATTCTCAAACACCCTTAACCTATGTTCCTCTCTCAGAGTGAGAGTCCAAGTTTCAATAATAATAATAATAATAATAATAATAATAATAATAATAATAATAATAATAATATGTTGACTGGATTGTGCAAGATCGCAGTCTTAGACTACGCACGACACATACAAAGGCTACACAACCTATGTAGTATGTATGGAACACTAATAGTTCTCCACTTCTCTGTCCGGAATAGAACCCGGATCCTATGGTTTCGCGGTCAGAAGAGTTGCTACTTGAGCAACCGAGAAATAATAAAACGAACATTTCTCCTCATCCCATTATCATGTCACTAAGGATGACAGCATAGAATCCTCCAAGACTCAGTGGGAGCATCCCAGGAAACCACTTCCTTCCTATTCGGACTAAATATAGAGGATAACGCAGTGCAATAGCTTATGGGGATGTAAGAGTGAAGAGAATGTGTTTCCACAGAAGAAATAATACTCGTATTTATTTTTTCTATATAATGATATTGATTGAACTATTGTATTCTGCATGTCATCATCACCGTCGCCATGCATTTCGTTCTTATAGGATTCTGAATGACAATGGGTATTTATTTCAAATCAAAAAGAGACACAATTGTGATTAATTTCAAGATCTGTCATACGATTTTTTAGTGATTATTCTGCAACATTCAGAGTAGGTATAGCTGAAAGCAGAATAGAGCCAGTTTGTTGTCGAAGACTTCACAGAATAGAGGCGAAGTGAAAATAGTGTTGCTCAGACCAGTGTTTCTCAACATTTTTCATTATGAGACTCCTTCTTCCTCACTTTACTTTGGTGCCCCCTACCCTAAGATGTAAAGTAGAACAGTGAGTCGCATCTGCCCTTTGGGGGGCCAAAGAGCAGCTAAGGGATGAAATGGGTGAAATTTGTGTTTTCTACATTTTTAAGCTGGAAACAACTTTTTTTATAGACCTAAATATCTCTTGTTATTAGTATTAATGTACTGAAGCTTCATTCGTATCAATTTTTACTTTTTGAATTACATTTTTTTAATTTGACATTTTTCAAAATGTATTTACTCCCACAAAATATAAGCTACAGGCCTGAAAAAAATTGTGCAGCATCATTGACGTCCATATAATTTAACAGCAGAGCCATAATTTGAATTTTGAATGTATAAGTGATCTAAAAGTCAGTTTAAAATTGTAATTTCTGTCCGGATAATATATTTGATCTTTTAGTTTTTAAAATATTTACTTTATCTAAAATTATTCAATAATTTTGTTAACTCTACTTTTGAGAATATGCAGTAAAAATTCCAACTCCTTAGCACGAAATTTGTCTGTTTCTTCATAAAATTAGAAATAAGAAAATTACATGCATTTTCCATACTTTTTACTCACTCTGTATAAAGAATTTGTTTTAAATATCAATCAAATTTATGTGTATACTATTTTGAATTAATACCATAATTATCAAATGTTGATAGAGACTGGATTAATCTTGCACAGGATACTCATTCATTCATTCATTTATTTTATTCCATAGATCTTACATGAGCAATGAAGCTTTAAGATGTGGAACATGTCAACATTTTACAATATTACAATTACAATTTTTACAAAGTTTTATAGTTTTACAATTTAGTAATTTTCTAAAATTTTTACAATGTTGTACATTTTTTTTTTTTTTTTTTTTTTTTTTTTGGCGAGATGTAGTGAGATGAAATGAGGTCCGAGGATTCGCCAAAATATTACCCGGCATTTGCCTTTTCGGTGGGGGAAACCTCGGAAAAACCCAACCAGGTAATCAAATCAAAGGGGGTAATCAATCAAAGGTGTTGATGCCAAGGACTCGCCATAGACCATCCGGCTTCAGTCCCACGGCAATACTATGGTGGGCTTATGTGAGGGCAGAAATGAACCTGCGGGTTCCTTAAAAGCCATTTGTAAGTAAGTAACCATAAATATCAAACTAAATTCATATCATCCGAACATGGCCACAATACAAGAAGTTGGAATATTTCGCTCCCCCTAGTTGAACAAAAATGTAAGTCTGAAACAGATCCAAAGCACATTCCTAATTACAGTTCAAGAGTGTATAATGGTTTTATAAAGAGGAATCCTAAACTGAAATTATTAAACAATACATTATTAAAAAAACAAGTGCTTGAACTGTTTATAAAATTATAATCATATACATTTTTATTCTTCACTTTTTGTCAATTTAACAATGTCATATCTTAACTTAGTATTTTTATGTATAAATGTAATGTTTGTTTTTTCTTCTTTTTAATTATATGTGTAATTACAGTTAACGGTTTAATTGCAGTTGTGATTATTATCATTTTTTTCTTCTATTCAGTTTCATTATTGATCACACCCGACCTCAAGCATCTAGCTTTTTCGGGTGTGGCCCACTTATAATTTTATTTATACAACAATTCTATTTGTAATAATAATTTGACTGTGGGATTGATAAGTAATTTTGACTTTTGAAGAATAGGCGTATTCATATACGAGTATTGCAATAGTATTGTAAAATCTTTGTTAATGTACGCAGTTTTTGCTTTCAATAGTTAAATTAACTTAAAAAAAACCTGTGAAATTTGTTATTACATCGATGTAGCTCAGTCGGCAGACTCGCTGGGCTGCTGATCCGGAGCTGCGTTCGGGCTTGGGTTGGATCCCCCTTTGGTCTTTGGTTTCTTCGGACAGCCGTGGGACTGAAGCTGGATGGTCTATGGCGAGTCCTTGATATCAACCCCTTTGTTTTGATTACCCCCCTTTGATTTGATTACCTGGTTGGGTTTTTCCGAGGTTTTCCCCAACCAAAAGGCAAATGCCGGGTAATATTTTGGCGAATCCTCGGACCTCACCTCATCTCACTACATCTCGCCAAAATATTGTAGAAAATTACTAAATTGTAAAACTATAAAATTTTGTAAAAATTGTAATTGTAATATTGTAAAATTTTGTCTTGTTCCACATCTTAAAGCTTCATTGCTCATGTAAGATCTATGGAATAAAATAAATGAAAGAAATGAATGAATTACAGATTCAAGCAATGGGATCAGTACGTTAAAGCAGCTGTAAATGTTTTCTTACAGAAATGTCGGCCAAGATTCTTTGCAGCGCATACGTGGAAGACTTGTTAAAAAGGAAAATATATCTACTGTATGCCCCACAAATATTGTTCCTCTTTTAAAAGGGTACAGGCCACGTCAATGCCAACTACCATAAACTACCGAACTACAGTAACCGACTGTCAGTGTGCATGAGCTATGTTTACAAAAACAACAGGTGTTATTGAACTTGAGACGTGACGTTATGCGCTCATCTGGTTTCAGATCCTGCTCCTCAGATGGAGCCTCTTTCGCTGGCCGAGTATCAGCGCATTCTGGCGGTGCTCAGGCGAGATGCCGCTCTACGGAGTCAGGAACGAGACAGAGTGAAGTGAGTAACAATCCACTTACATTTCCACAATTGTCTACTGGTTCAAGTCGTTCTGTATTAAAAAGCAATGTTGTTGGTTGGTTGTTTATATTTAACTTCAGTTTTGCCGGCAACCATATCCAATATCAGCCTGACGAGAGGGTCGAACTTCTTGCAACAAATACTGCTATATTTTCGACGTTTTTAGGCTTAATTGTTATAATTTCTTTCATCTCTCAAAAACGGTGTATTTTCTACCTGAATTTGTAGAAGAAGCGAATAGTATGAATTTAATTTTGAGGAGTACGAGAGCTTACCAATACGTCTCTGAGTATGGTAATTAAAAGGTACCCTAATGACAGAATAGTTAATTTCTCTAATTTCTTACACTCTTTTTTTCGTGCGTTAGTATTATCTTGTGACCTGAAGTTGGTTTTCTTAACTTTCTTATTCTCTGGATTTTCTGTGAGGACAGTAGTCTTAATCGTATGTAAATAGTTTTCTAAACATTACAATCTTCTTCATGCTAGGATCTTCTAGCAATCATCGCTAGTAAAATATATTTTTCATCCTTAGAATCTTATCGAAGGAAAACACTCTTTTCCTAAGAGTAACAATCATAAACGTGAATATACTGTAAAGTGTTTCATAGCAGTTTTAATAACGAATAATTTATTTTTTTGCTCTCTTAAGATTTTTTCTAAAAATAATCATAATCACGAGTAAATTATCTTTTTATACTTAATATTTTCTCTAGAATTAATATAAACACCAGTAAATTACCTTTTTCCAAAATAAAAATCGTAATCAAGAGTAAGTTATCTTTTTACACTCTAAAGATTATCCCTAGAAATAATGCTATTTATGAGTAAATGATCTGTTTATACTCTTAAAATTTTCTGTAGCAATAATCGTAATCACTAATACTTAATATTTTCTCTAGAATTAATATAAACACCAGTAAATTACCTTTTTCCAAAATAAAAATCGTAATCAAGAGTAAGTTATCTTTTTACACTCTAAAGATTATCCCTAGAAATAATGCTATTTATGAGTAAATGATCTGTTTATACTTTTAAAATTTTCTGTAGCAATAATCGTAATCACTAATAAATTATCTTTTTACACTTTTAAGAATCCTATTCATAAGTAAATTATCTATTGAAACTCTTAAAATTTTCTGTAGCAATAATTGTAAACACGAATAAATTATCGTTTTAACTCTTTATATTTTCTCTGAAAATAATAGTAATCACGTGTAAATTATTTTTACGCTCTTCAGTTTTTCTCTAGGAATAATCGTAATCACGAGTAAATTATCTTTTTACACTCTTAAGATTTCCCCTAGAAATAATCATATACTTTAGTAAATTATCAATTTACACTCATAAAATTTTTTTCTGTAGCAATAATCGTAAACACGACTAAATTATATTTTTACGCTCTTAAGATTTTCTCTGAAAATAATCGGAATCACGAGAAAATTATATTTTTACACTCTTAAGATTTTCTCTGAAATAATCGGAATCACGAGAAAATGATATTTTTACACTCATAAGATTTTCTCTGGAAATAATCAGAATCACGAGAAAATTATATTTTTACACTCTTAAGATTTTCTCAGAAAATAATCTTAATCACGAGAAAATTATATTTTTACACTCTTAAGATTTTCTCTGGAAATAATCGTAATCACGAGAAAATTATATTTTTACACTCATAAGATTTTCTCTGGAAATCGGAAGCACTAGAAAATTATATTTTTACACTCATAAGATTTTCTCTGGAAATAATCGTAATCACGAGAAAATTATATTTTTACACTCAAGATTTTCTCTGGAAATAATCGGAATCACGAGAAAATTATATTTTTACACTCAAGATTTTCTCTGGAAATAATCGTAATTACGAGAAAATTATATATTTACACTGTTAAGATTTTCTCTGGAAATAATCGGAATCACGAGAAAATTATATATTTACACTCTTAAGATTTCCTCTGGAAATAATCGGAATTACGAGAAAATTATATTTTTACAATCTCAAGATTTTCTCTGGAAATAATCAGAATCACGAGGAAATTATGTATTTACACTCTTAAGATTTTCTCTGGAAATAATCGGAATCACGAGAAAATTTTTTTACCCTTTTAAGATTTTCTTTGAAAATAATCATAATGACGAGTAAATTATCTTTTTACACTCTTAAGATTTTCTCTAAAAATAATCGTAATTACGAGTAAATTGTTTTGTTACTCAACTAAGATTTTCTCTAAAAATAATCGTAGTTACGATTAAATTGTCTTTTTTTTTAATTACAAGTAAAACATTTGTACACGTCAGGTGGTATTTTTAAGAAGAATAATCTCCCCTCCTCCTTTTTGAGGACTGTGCTCTATTTTGTAGGCATTTAGTCAGGCCTGGCCGCCTTCATAACTTCTGCGTAGTTACGCAGTCTTGCTTATCTGCACGTGTATCGCCACTCACCTGTTCCCAGATGGTGTATCATGATAGTGACACTTGTTTATTTTATGGCTTATTGTAAGCACCGCCGGTTTCTTATTATCGTTATAGGAGTGATGATTTTCAGTGAAGATGAAAGTGCTTTTACTCGCAATCTCTGTCCCTCTCTTTCTAACAGTGCCAGTCTTAGCTTTCATTATTAGAAATACTTTTACATAGGACATAGATTGATAGATTCTCCTTTCTTTCTCATTATGCCAAATATGGACAACTATTGTCAAAATACGAGAATGTATTTCGAGATCGCTATCATAAGCCGGGTAGTTAGGCAATCTCTCTTGCATGTATGTTTTGACGTGAAATATCTAGTCTACGATGAAGGTTCATAAGAGAAAAATTATGATGTTTTGACATGAAAAGTTTACTCCAACGTCACTTTTACCATGAAAATAGAAGTGTAAGTGACTTTTCGTCCATCCTTCTCGCTCCTTCCTATATTTCTTGTGTCTCCAGGTTTTCCTTCCTTCCAAATTTTTCCCCCTACTGCTTAGCTACTTTTATAAATTAATTATTGATGTCATTTTTCTTCGTAGGAATCGTCCATATTCGGGAATTTTATTGTCTTCATGATCGATCCAGTTGTCTGCCGAATAGCTTAACCTCTACAGACTCTTGCGTATAATAATCTAATCTATTGTAAATTTTGAACCCTAGGCCTACTGTTAGGCCTATAAATAATTTAAAATGTAGACTGTTCTACTCAGGTTTGAAAGCCAAAACATTTTTAAACTTCTTTCTATTATAATAAAACGTAAATTTTTAACAGGGAAAATAAATTGCAAGTTCGCAAGGCTAACGACTTTAGCAGCTGGGTACCTAGTTCTAAGCAATGCACTGTTGCTAAAATTAACATGGGGGCAAAAGATAATTACTCTGCCTGCCATTACAATTTACTCTGGCTCAGTGATGCTAACCGTACCGTAATTATTGTACGCATATCATACTTCCATTATGGTACCCAAAATACCATAATTTGCTTAGCAGTATAAAAGTATGAAAATGTTTATTATAGTTCTCTGTTCAATTTAATGTAATGCAACGATTGAAAAATGATTTTCCAAACGTGCTCAGTCATTTATAAACAATTTTTTATTTTGTAGACCGTGTCAGTTTTCGCCTATGGAACTCCTTACCTCCTCATGTCAAAATTGCGGAACAGTCAATGAACCTAAATTAAGAATTAAGGATTACGTATTTTTACATGGAATTGATTCGTGAGTCTTAGCCGATTTTTATAGGTTATTCTTTGTGTTTGTATAAATTATTATTTAGGCCTATTATAAAGTGGAATTAGAATATAAATTGTAATTACTTAACTATGTATCATGTTTAGTCAATATTTTATTGTACAGTATGTAAGCTCAATGTGCATGATAACGATTTTATATTTCTTTATTACTATTAATAAATTACTACTTTTGTTATTGTCTGAATGTATATTTCACTTCTGGTAGTGTGAAAGAGAAGGCCTTACGGCCTCAACTTTACCAGAATAAATAAATAAATTATTATTTTCCATATGTCTATACAGGAATATAGTTGAAACTTTCCAATTAATTCCCTTTTTCTCCGAAATCAAAATATCTCGTAGCGACAATTTCGAAATCCGAATATTTTACTGTCGAATATCAGAACTGACAAGCAAACGTTCTGATGGGGGCAGATAAAGAAGTTATTTTTTTTTCTTCCACCATGTTAATAATGTCAAAAGAAGTGCTTATACAAATTTTGGCCACTCGACCGCAATTACGAGGTCGTCCAGAAAGTGATTTTCCCTGGGGCCGTTTATAGAAAAAAGCACAATTGCATGGAAATATTTACTCAAACAGATACAGCAGTTGTTGCGCTATTTTTCAACATATCCCCCACTGGAATTGAGACATTTGTCACACAATGAGACCAATTTTTGTGTCGTAGAAGTCGGCCGCCTCAGGTCGGAACCAGCGTTTGACCTCTCTCTGTCCATCCCATGATATGAGAAATGTTTCAGTTCCGATGGAAAATAGGTTGAAAAATAGCTCAACAATTGCTGCGTATCTTCTAATAAATTTGTCCAATGAAATTGTGTTCTTTTTCTGTTAATGGCCCCTGTCAAACTTATTTTTTACGGCCCTCGTAATTGCGGTCGAGTGGCCAAAATTTGTACAAGCACTTCTTTTGACATTATTAACATGGTGGAAGAAAAAAATTTAACATTTTTATCTGCCCCCATCAGAACGTTTACTTGTGAGATAATAGTTACAATATTGCGAAGCTGATAGTGTAGGCGAGGTACAAAGTTTACAGCAGCATGTTATTGCAGGAATATTTCGTACAAAAACCGGAAATGAGTTTATCTTTATTCCGTAATGTTGAAACGTTATCTGGTGAGGTACGCTTACTTCATTTTTGTGTTACCGCACTAATTTAACACCGTATTTCAGTTCAGATATCCTTCATTATTCCTCCCCTTTCTATACTTCATCAGTTTGAGGCTTCCGAAAGAACAGAAGCCAGCTCGATTCTTCTACCACGAGCCAGAAAATACGAGTATGTCCAGCGAACCGCGTCGAGCGAAGTGGCTGTTGCTCTACTTTGCATACGACATTGTGCTATTCTGTAATAAATATTTCCCTGTTACTATATTTAAAAAACAGTAATGATAGTGCAATTGCAATGCTTCAGTTCAGGAGCTCTAATTCGTAATTAAATACTCCCACAAATGTGAGTTTCTGGATTTTTATTCTGTGGTTTTTCAGTGTTCTTTTAGGAGTTTTTCAGTATTTTGAGGTTTTTCGGTGTCTGCTCTTTTTCAGTGTTTTGCAGTTTTTAAGTGTGTTTTTCTGTGTGCTTATGTGCGTTTCTGTGTTTCCTGTGTGTATCCGTTTTTCTGTCTGTGCGTTTCTGTGTTTTCCTGTCTGTATCTGTGTTTTTCTGTGTGTGTATTCCTGTATTTTCTTTGCGTGTGTTTCTGTTTATATGTATGTATTTCTGTGTTTTCTGTGCTTATGTTTCTGTGTTTTTCTTGTGTTTCAGTGTTTTCCTCTGTGTTTCTATGTTTTTCTATGTGTGTTTTTGTGTTTTTTAATGTGTATATTTTTGTGGTGTGTTGATGATAATATTATTAATGAAAATTATACTAATGATAATGATGTGTTTAGTAAAATGTGATGAGGAATATTTATATTTATATGGCTCAGAACTGCTAATTACAAAACAAGCTTACTGTTGTCTATGATAAAATACATTCAAAACCATTTTAATGCATGACCGAAGTAGAAATCTGAAAATTCATGATTATCAAATATAAGAAAAAAACTTTTATAAGAATGTTGCCGAACTGTTTTAGTAAATCGCATAGACCATGAGAAACCGTAAGACAATTAAAGTAAAAGAAGTAGGTAGTTCACTAAGCTTTTCGTTTTTTGGTGTAGTTAAGTTTACACAGTTTGACAGTACGACCTTAACCATATTTCGTTGTCAGAAATTTCACCTATTTCAGTAGTGCGTACACACGTGATTGAATAGAAAAACATCATTAAAAAAGGTGGTTTCTTTTTATTCCGCCTATGAGCGCTTGTCATACGTGATCTCGATATATCGATTTTCTTCAAGTAACTTCGTAAAACAACAACAGAGAGCTCTCCTAGTCACATTGCGGTTCTGCAAGGCCTAACTAGAGCGCGACGGCCTTCAATTCCACATGTCCAGTGCGAAGAAGTTCTTCAATCACATAACGGCCCCTGCAGGTCTTTCATTGTACGTTTTCCATCTGCACTACCGAATCTGTCGACATTCCTCTCCAAATAATAGTGACGAATAGTCGCGAAAAAGTAAACGATAAACTAGAAAATATTCTCCAGAAGAATCCTGGATTTAACCGATCTCAGTACGTCTACAGCAAGGAATGTTTTGTTGGGGAAGTGTAACGAAATGGGAAAATATGACTTTCCAGCAGAAATAATTTCTTCTTACAAGCTTGTGCTAATAGACAAAAAGTGGCAATTATCTCTCAAAGATTTGGAAAAGTTATGCTTGTGTACAGAGAGTTCAATTATTATGAAATATGAATGTTATATAAATCTATATATATATAATTTGAACTCGTAATGGAAATTACGGGAAAACGGCTGAACGGATTTTAATGAGTGACCCCTCATTTTCATGCCTGGCATCCAAAGTTTTTCGGAAAAATAGTAGTTTTCAGTGAAATGTCAATTTTCCTACATAATTTTCCTATTTTCCAAAATCCATCTGTTGTCAGTTTTGAGAACTAATTTTATTGAATCACGGCCGACTTGATTGAATTTCAGAACAAAACACACACTACAATAAACAATAGGCTATTACACGAAGGCAGTGACCTGCAGGATTGCCGACATATTTAGAGCTCAATTCAATTTGTTATTAAAAACTGATTCTGCAGTGTATAATTTTCCGAGTACAGCTGTGTATTGGATATTGAAATCTACGAAACCTGAGGTGGTTTGATGACATTATTACCATTAAAAATTAAATATTATTATAGTTAATATCATGATGCGTCTATTTTTCATTAATTGTACATAATATTGATGCTATATTGATGACATGAAAGTGAAACGTTTTGAAGTTTTGTAAGTAAATGTAGAGAATATCTTAATTTAGATCTTCATTTCTATAATTTACTGAGTGGCTGCTATATATAACTACAAAACTTAAGTAAGATAATAATATTGTTATTAAAAATCAAATATTTTTATACTTATTAACCCAGTGGGGTTGGGTCTTTTTCATATACTTAATGGCGGTGTAGTGTAGATATTGATATGTGTCATTGTCTTCAGTATTGGCTCGAGAGAGCGCAAAAATTACAGTTCCTAAGGAAAGATAAAAAGGTATTACTTACTGATAAAATAAAAGGCCTAGAAAATTTTGTAGTCACCAGATCATTTCAGCAAGATCTCTTAGTAGGATAAAATGATTTTACGCTCTACATTTCAAGTTCTACATGCAGCAGCTATACGAAAATGCTATTGGTCGAAAGCTTAGCAAACGTGACGTTTTTTTAACTTTTGCCTACAATACACAATGACCTGAAATAGCTACTGCTATCGTCCTGACATTGATACTTGCGTTTCCGCGTTGAAACTCAAAAACTGAAGTTGGATAGGTTCAAGAAAAAGTATTTGGCCTAACTTAATCCATTCAGAGGGAGTATGTTTCATTATTATGGAAGCAAATAACTATCAAAAAGACAAGTATTCTTCATTGAAAATAAATCTGAAAAATTTTTATTTGAACGTCTAACGAACTTAGTTTGCAGCAGCATTTGCTGCACACGCCACTATTAAAGTTAATAATCTTAACCCTTAACTTAGCAAAGCTTCATTTCTCACACTAGTTTATTAAACCTTGTCGGACCGTAAAGAAAACAACTATCGCAATGTCGTAGTTCGGTCTAGGACAAACTCTTGTCACTGAAGTGTCTCTGTCTGCAGTGAAGGGATCTATAAAAATTCTAAGAAACCATCTCTACACGTAAATAGATTGATCTCTTTCCTATGGCGATCTGCTCACTTAAGTTGGGTCTTGCAACTAGTGCTAAATAGACGACTGTGATCACCTGATAGTAAATAGATACCGTAGGCCTACTAGGAAATGTTATGTTTCTTCTGGAATTAATGATCTTTTGTTTAGTCGTCTTCAATTATTTATAATTGTGTTATTTCTTTTTTCTTTTCCTTTTCCATTGTTTTTCTTTTCATTATAATTATGTACCTACCATTTACTAAAAAAAAACAACAGCAATTTTTTGGTAAGCTTTGTCTACTAGGCAGCCTTCACTTGGAGGAAGCTGAATAAAATTCAGAATAATATGTTGTACAATATTATAGTATTGTGAAATTTTAATTTTCCTACCAATTTTTTTTCTATTCTATTAAAATTATAGCATATATCCTATTAACCTGCTGTATCCTATAGGATACATTGTCAATTTAAGGGTTAATGTAAATTTAGGGAATAAAATAATTCTTGAATTATTCATCATTGCGTACTTCCATTCTACTTTGTTATACCATTATATAGATAGCTACGGAAATAAATTACAACTATTGTGTAGAACAATTTCTAAAGGACAAAATTTTTGAAACAGAAGCATTATACGAACAGCCAGTTAATATATCTCCTAAAAAAAGGTCTAGGAAAGTAGCAGTTCGATAAATGAAATTATCGATACCTATTGTCTGAATAATTGAGAACCAAAGTTTGTTTGTTTGCATGTTACTATGGCACAATACAAGGTCCAGGGAAAAATATTTGCGTAAAAACTATAATGAATAGGCCTAATGAATAAGTTTGGAGAAGGCAACGACATTGCGCATTATTGAAATATATATAATGAATTAATTTTATTAAATTGGCTATATTAGAATAACAATCGATAATATACTATTTCCAGGTAAGAATATGAATCGATATTTTATCAAATAGGTTGGTAGTGCCTATAATGCATCTAAGCCAAGTTTTTATGTCATGGTTTAATACTCAATAAAATAATGGTTCAGTTTTCATCATTGCATACTTCATTCCAGTCTGGTATACTCCTATATAGACAGCTACTGAAATGAAACTATTGTATAAGGCAATTTATAAAGGCCAAGATTTTTATAAGTCATTACTTAATACCCAATAAAATAATGCTTCAGTTTTCATCATTGCATACTTCATTCCAGTCTGGTATACCCCTATATAGACAACTACGAAAATGCCTATTGTGTAAGGCAATTATTTCTAAAGGACAAGATGTTTATAAGACACTACTTAATACCCAATAAAATAATGCTTCAGTTTTCATCATTGCATACTTTATTCCAGTCTGGTATACCCCTATATAGACAGCTACTGAAATGCACTATTGTGTGAGACAATTATTTCGATAGGACAAGATTTTTATAAGTCATTACTTAATACTCAATAAAATAATGCTTCAGTTTTCATCATTGCATACTTCATTCCAGTCTGGTATACCCCTATATAGACAGCTACTGAAATGCACTATTGTGTAACACAATTATTTCGATAGGACAAAATTTTTATAAGTCATTACTTAATACTCAATAAAATAGTGCTTCAGTTTTCATCATTGCGTACTTCATTCCAGTCTGGTATATCCCTATATAGACAGCTACTGAAATGCACTATTGTGTGAGACAATTATTTCGATAGGACAAGATTTTTATAAGTCATTACTTAATACCCAATAAAATAATGCTTCAGTTTTCATCATTGCATACTTCATTCCAGTCTGGTTCACCCCTATATAGACAGCTACTGAAGTGTACTATTGTGTAAGACAATTATTTCTGAAGGACAAGATTTTTATAAGTCATTACTTAATACCCAATAAAATAATGCTTCAGTTTTCATCATTGCATACTTCATTCCAGTCTGGTATACCCCTATATAGACAGCTACTGAAGTGTACTATTGTGTAAGACAATTATTTCTGAAGGACAAGATTTTTATAAGTCATTACTTAATACCCAATAAAATAATGCTTCAGTTTTCATCATTGCATACTTCATTCCAGTCTGGTATACCCCTATATAGACAGCTACTGAAGTGTACTATTGTGTAAGACAATTATTTCTGAAGGACAAGATTTTTATAAGTCATTACTTAATACTCAATAAAATAGTGCTTCAGTTGTCATCATTGCATACTTCATTCCAGTCTGGTATACCCCTATATAGACAGCTACTGAAATGCACTATTGTGTAACACAATTATTTCGATAGGACAAAATTTTTATAAGTCATTACTTAATACTCAATAAAATAGTGCTTCAGTTTTCATCATTGCATACTTCATTCCAGTCTGGTATATCCCTATATAGACAGCTACTGAAATGCACTATTGTGTGAGACAATTATTTCGATAGGACAAGATTTTTATAAGTCATTACTTAATACCCAATAAAATAATGCTTCAGTTTTCATCATTGCATACTTCATTCCAGTCTGGTATACCCCTATATAGACAGCTACTGAAGTGTACTATTGTGTAAGACAATTATTTCTGAAGGACAAGATTTTTATAAGTCATTACTTAATACCCAATAAAATAATGCTTCAGTTTTCATCATTGCATACTTCATTCCAGTCTGGTATACCCCTATATAGACAGCTACTGAAGTGTACTATTGTGTAAGACAATTATTTCTGAAGGACAAGATTTTTATAAGTCATTACTTAATACCCAATAAAATAATGCTTCAGTTTTCATCATTGCATACTTCATTCCAGTCTGGTACACCCCTCTATAGACAGCTACTGAAATGCACTATTGTGTAAGACAATTATTTCTAAAGGACAAGATTTTTATAAGTCATTACTTAATACTCAATAAAATAATGCTTCAGTTTTCGTCATTGCATACTTCATTCCAATCTAGTATAACCCTATATAGACAGCTACTGAAATGCACTATTGTGTAAGACAATTATTTCTAAAGGACAAGATTTTTATAAGTCATTACTTAATACTCAATAAAATAATGCTTCAGTTTTCGTCATTGCATACTTCATTCCAATCTGGTATAACCCTATATAGACAGCTACTGAAATGCACTATTGTGTAAAGCAATTATTTCTAAAGGACAAGGTTTTTATAAGTCATTACTTAATACTCAAAATAATAGTTCAGTTTTCATCATTGCATACTTCATTCCAGTCTGGAGTCCTTGAACGTACCGGAATTTCTAATGAAGGCCAGTATATTACTACTTACTTATTGGCTTTTAAGGAACCCGAAGGTTCATTGCCGCCCTCACATAAGCCCGCCATTGGTCCCTATCCTGAGCAAGATTAATCCAGTCTCTACCATCATATCCCACCTCCCTCAAATCAATTTTAATATCTTCCCATCTACGTCTCGGCCTCCCCAGAGGTCTTTTTCC
Organism: Periplaneta americana; assembly: GCF_040183065.1. Classification (NCBI taxonomy): domain Eukaryota; kingdom Metazoa; phylum Arthropoda; class Insecta; order Blattodea; family Blattidae; genus Periplaneta; species Periplaneta americana. The sequence goes on along the minus strand of NC_091118.1, from coordinate 198,606,339 downwards.
CGCCGGCCTCCCAACTAACACTCTATATGCATTTCGGGATTTGCCCATACGTGCCACATGCTCTGCCCATCTCAAACGTCTGGATTTAATGTTCGTAATTATGTGTATATTGCTGCTGCATTAAATTATTCGTGAGTCGAGATAACGGAAGAACCTCGTTGACATGGTGCATTCAGTACAGGAAGTCATCGGTAGCAAGAACAATAATATAAAACCATGCAAAGAACTTTTTATCACCTTACCGTCCGGTTTCAACGCTCTAACTTAAAATTAATGGCAAACAGGCATCATTTTTCCATTGAGGACACCAACCGGACATGTTAATAACAAGATATATTTTGTGTCATTACAGTTGCACTTCATAGTTCATACATCTCAGGCGATGAGTCAACGAACTTCGAATTTCACGAAAGGAAGTGGCTTAATCGACTAGAAGTTTGATATGGCCGAAGAGAAGATAAAAACCAGTGAAGATGTTCTCATGTACCACGTTACAGCGGTCAGCTATCGAGTCCAAACCACGAGCTTGTTTGCGAACGCTCCCGAATGATGTTCATGAAATAAAAAGATTTCTAGTTTTCTTGTCCCCCACTCTCTCTCCATGCGGTTGATAAAAGTATGCGGCATAGCTTGCAACTATGTCTGTAAGATCTCTCGCACTACGTCACTCGTCATATTATTGGCTATCGAAACATTTGTGTTATTTTTGTCTATACAGGGTGGGAGGGGTATACGTACAAGTATTTGTTTGAGAAAAATGCAAGTGAAATAACGCCCTATGTTGTTTTTCTCTTGTCCTTATAGTTTTTCCATAAATGTGTCACGTATTTTACGGTATGATGTTTTATGAATGGTATTACTATAAAACGCCTGTCAGTTTAGACTCTACACACGTCTTTCGATATCATTATGATATTCCAGCATGAACAGTTAAGGGTGATTAACTTTGCAGGATCTTCACTTGACTTAATGGAAGGATTCAATGATACTATTTAGTTACTTACTGGCTTTTAAGGAACCCGAAGGTTCATTGCCGCACCCACATAAGCCCGCCATCGGTCCCTATCCTGTGCAAGATTAATCCAGTCTCTATCATCATATCCCACCTCCCTCAAATCCAATTTAATATTATCCTCCCATCTACGTCTCGGCTTCCCTAAAGGTCTTTTTCCCTCCGGTCTTCCAACTAACACTTTATATGCATTTCTGGATTCGCCCATACGTGCTACATGCCCTGCCCATCTCAAACGTCTGGATTTAATGTTCCTAATTATGTCAGGTGAAGAATACAATGCATGCAGTTCTGTGTTGTGTAACTTTCTCCATTCTCCTGTAACTTCATCCCTCTTAGCCCCAAATATTTTCCTAAGCACTTTATTCTCAAACGCCCTTAATCTATGTTCCTCTCTCAGAGTGAGAGTCCAAGTTTCACAACCATACAGAAGAACCGGTAATATAACTGTTTTATAAATTCTAACTTTCAGATTTTTGGACAGCAGACTGGATGATAAGAGCTTCTCAACCGAATAATAACAGGCATTTCCCATATTTATTCTGCGTTTAATTTCCTCCCGAGTGTCATTTATATTTGTTACTGTTGCTCCAAGATATTTGAATTTTTCCACCTCTTCGAAGGATAAATCTCCAATTTTTATAGTTCCATTTCGTACAATATTCTGGTCACGAGACATCATATAGGTACTTTGGCTTTTCGGGATTTACTTTCAAACCGATCGCTTTACTTGCTTCAAGTAAAATTTCCGTGTTTTCCCTAATCGTTTGTGTATTTTCTCCTAACATATTCACGTCATCCGCATAGACAAGAAGCTGATGTAACCCGTTCAATTTTCCTATTATGTCAGGTGAAGAATACAAAGCGTGCAGTTCTGTGTTGTGTAACTTTCTCTATTCTCCTGTAACTTCATCCCTCTTCGCCCCAAATATTTTCCTAAGCAACTTATTCTCAAACACACTTAACCTATGTTCCTCTCTCAAAGGATATTGAATAGCTGATATTCATTTAATGTACGGAACAGCAAGAGAATCTGCAATTCTGGCGAGGGAGCTCTATTGGCTATGATTTACAATTCGTGGGATTTCAAATAGACTATTGTTCGTTGCTGTGTATCAAAGACTCTATCTCGGACCGAGGATCATGGACTGCAAAGTGACGTTGTTTCCTTCGTAATCTAACACAGCGTTTCTAAAAAAAAATCTGAACTATTTAAGAAAATATTAATATGTGTTAACAGTTGAGAGATCATTGTGTTTCATATATTTCTTTTATTTCAATAACAATTTTTTAATGTGAATTTGTTTAAAGTATTTCGTTTGACAGTTCAAAAGTGAATGCCAGTCATTTATAAATACAGTACTAGTAGAGTCAGAAAGTATCCGAACTTCTGTTGGCAACGCCGTGCTCTGTAGGCAACTTCTCTGCCTTGTTCGTGTGGTATGTGGCCTACTGTACAGGCGTATAGACTCAGTGTGCCGACCGATCAAAGGGGAAAGTAAAGCTTGAATTAGTGATCTTCGACATCCTGGGTATCGTATATTTCGAGTTCATTCCTGAGGGCCGAACTGTCAGTATGTTACAATATTCTTCGACGTCTTCGTGATGCAGTTCGACGAAAAAGACCCAATTTGTTGCAAGGACAATCATAATATCGCAGCACATCGATCGCTCTTGGTGAGCGAATTCCTCACACAACACAAAATAAACAAAATACCTGTCCTTCCACAGCCATCATATTCATATCTTACTCCAGCAGATTTCTACCTATTTCCAAAGGTCAAATCCCTGCTCAAGGAATGGCGGTTTGCGTCAGCCGAAGAGGTGAAAATTCATGGGACGCGCGCTCTGCGGGCAGTGACCAAAGATGTGCTGCAGGAATGTTTAGAAAAGTGATTTGGACGCTGTCAGAAGTGTGTCATTGTCCAGAAAGCGTACTTTGAAGGTGGTGGTGTGTAAATGGTTACATGTCTTCTGCGACGAAAATATCTACATATGTTCGGTTACTCTTTGACTCTACTAGTATAAAGCCTTGTTTAGCTTGATAATTATTTATGTAACATTACTTTGAATTATTTTGTTTCATTGCAGTCTACCATACTTGTCAGAATAGAAATGTAGGCTGTGTTCGAAATTCGAACGTGTTAAATCATGAATGTAATCCCATGTGCTGATGTAAAAAGGTGATTGTGTTTGGATACACGATAAATTATTTGATAACCTGTTACACAACAAAGGCCTTCATAGTAAGCCTGAACAGTACACAACCCCACAAGCTGGGACCTTTACGTAACTAGTGAGGCGATCGTAAAGAAAACAAATCGCCCAGAAGTATTAAGTAAACTAAAAACATAGTATTTTTTCATGTAAAAAAATAACTTCGAAGATTGAGAAATTTGTTACGTAATGTGGTTCAGTATATTATCCCCGATTACTTCTAAAAATATTTGCACGGATTTCCCTCCCACTCTGTGTAACATGAGTCATAGTTTACTCCGGAATTTCGTGATATCACTGCACAGCAACGATTAAGGATAAGGTATTATAGTGATTGCTAATATAACGAGAGAAGTTTATAATTTTGCAACATACATCACAAATGATTAACATGAAATTTCTATCCTGTAATCTAATCCGAACCATACATATTGCAGGATTGCCATGTCCACCTCTGCGATAGCTATAGTAATACAATCTATACTCTAAGTCTCGGGGCAATGACAACATATACAAATTGTCCTTAACAAATCCCCACAACAAAATATCCAAGGAAATTAAGTCCGGTGATCGAGGAGGCCAGAGGAGAAGTGGTCGATTGTCGTTAGATTCACGTTCAGTCTACTTAATTGACTTCATGGGGTTACTTTGAAAGGCGTCTCATTCGATGGACTACCTCGCTTGGAGCTGGTCGCCTGCAGCGTTTAAGTGTGGAAGACATCCTGTTTTTTTTTTTTCGAAATTTTTTCCACTGACATTGTTTCGTCTGTAGATGCATTGATGTGAAATCCAGCACGAATATCTCGCTCATTGTGATAATGAAATTGGTCCTTCCGAGCGCCATACGGAGTAAGCCTTTTCAGCTCCTGTCCATATTCTGACTGTAGCCGGAACTGCAATTTCTTTTGCATTCAAGGCCTACGAACACATTGTTGTATCAGATATCAGAGTATGACGCAAAAATACTTTAAACCTTCTCTTTCAAACAACATGCATTACACTGTTGTATATATTACCATTACATTGTTAGGGTTTACCAAAATCTTGGAGTTAGTTATGACTCACTCGGTATTGTAAACACTATAATTTATTCATTTTTAATAGCAAAGTCTAAAGACTATTTCAGAGACGTTTCCTTCCTATTAAATGTTTGTGTTACAAAACTACCCATGATCTGGTGAGTAAATGTCGAGTATAATAGGAAATGTTAAAGATAAAAAGTGTAACGTTTCAGTCCAAGACAATTTTTTATGTTACTGGGTATAGTCTGGAAAATCTTGCCACACAAAAGCTCCAATTTTTAATTTCTGGAAGCAAGTTTAAACTATTGCAACTCACTTCTTTCGCATCGCTAGATTCCCCTAATCCAGGAGCGTGTCCAATTTATTACAGCATCTTCCATTAAATTACTATTTCAGACGTAGAGGATGCAAATAAAGCAAGGATTTTATGACAGATGACCTAAATAACTATCCACGTGTCATTTATACATAATGGCAGGAGAGTTTCACTTTACATTTGATATAATTTATGGCCAGAAATAATATAGAGGACAGCTTTATTCCGTAAGGTTGAAGTGTCATTCCTAGCAAATACGATGAGATCCAAGTATAAATTGTTTGTAGAGATTATATTTTTTGCAATAGCAATAAACACTACATATAAATAAAATATAAATAAATATCTGCGTCGTGAATGAGAAAAAGACTTTGCAATTTATACTTACTGTACTTACTTACAAATGGCTTTTAAGGAACCCGAAGGTTCATTGCCGCCCTTACATAAGCCCGTCATCGGTCCCTATCCTGTGCAAGGTTAATCCAGTCTCTATCATCATATCCCACCTCCCTCAAATCCATTTTAATATTATCCTCCCATCTACGTCTCGGCCTCCCCAAAGGTCTTTTTTCCTCCGGTCTCCCAACTAGCACTCTATATATGCATTTCTGGATTCGCCCATACGTGCTACATGCCCTGCCCATCTCAAACGTCTGGATTTAATGTTCCTAATTATGTCAGGTTAAGAAAACAATGTGTGCAGTTCTACGTTGTGTAACTTTCTCCATTCTCCTGTAACTTCATCCTCTTAGCCCCAGATATTTTCCTAAGAACCTTATTCTCAAACACTCTTAATCTCTATTCCTCTCTCAAAGTGAGAGTCCAAGTTTCACAGCCATACAGAACAACCGGTAATATAACTGTTTTATAAATTCTAACTTTCAGATTTTTTGACAGCAGACTAGATGATAAAAGCTTCTCAACCGAATAATAACACGCATTTCCATATTTATTGTGCGTTTAATTTCCTGCCGGGTATCATTTATATTTGTTACTGTTGCTCCAAGATACTTGAATTTTTCCACCTCTTCGAAGGATAAATCTCCAATTTTTATATTTCCATTTCGTACAATCTTTGCAATTTATAGGTTTGAATATATAGCCGCTTATGGATGGTTGTTTTGGGTATATGCAATTTCCGTTAAGCACGACAGAACGATTTCTAAGGGATGCGTTGAAATGCAACTTGCACGTTATCGACAGTTTGTCGAGTCACAACTGGTCGTCCACTCCATTGCAAGTCCTTAATACTACCAGTCTGTTGACAGTTCGTGATCCATCTCATTATGCTGGATTTTGATGGAGGATTTCTTCCATATTGCCGGCGGAATTGTCGCTCAACGGTTATTGGTGATTTACACTCAGCATACTATCATAGACATTGGACTTTCTTCACTGGTGTCGTCATTGGCGTTTTATTAAAATCTGCGAAAAGAATGAAAAACTGTAAGAGATATATAGAACATTTTACAAAAAACCGTATTGCTCTATGCCAGGCATGTCAATTGATGACCACAGGAGCAAGCGCGCGCTTTAGAGCCCAGGAGAGCCTGAGCGCTTTACAGCGGAAAGGAAAGAGACAGACGAAAGAGGTGGTATATGCCGCTTGGTCGAGCTATATTCAGGGATGGCCAGCACTGATTCAATAGATAGGGGGAAGAGAACTTATTAAAACTGTATCCATGTTAATTTTTAGATTTGCCTGAGAAGTATAAGTGCATTATAAGAATGTAAGTTTTAATTTTAATGCTCATTTTTCACAAGTTTCATTTTTTTATTCAAAAGAAATATTTTCTCAACTTTTCGTATAGAAAAGTGAAATTTTCAGGTATACGCCTTTTTATTTAGTAGCCTTACATAATGTTTTCGTAAATCTAATATACCGTATATACGTATTACTGAAGATAGTGTATTGAAAATTTTGAAAATATTCGCATGGAAATTGTTTGTAAGGAAATGAATTAACAAAGCAACTACTTTTATATCATAAGCAAAAGATACGTGCCCATGTGTTGTAAAAATGTCAGCTCTATAGCTTCAGCAGATTTCGAGAAAATAATTTAATATTCTGATGATAGGAAATTGCTCACAAATATCAACTTAAAAACATAATGCTATAAGAGTTTTGTTATGTAATATTAGTTACACTTAAAATAGATACAGTACCTAGATAACTTTGCTTTGTACTGTAATATTGTTTTGATTAGTTTAGTGATTACTTTTGTAAGGCTAAAGATACCATCAATATAAATTCCAACATATCATGTCATACTCAATCTCTTTCTTTGGAATATCACTTTATTTATGAATGATGTGTTTCATCCACTTAATACAGTATAATATTATACTACTATGGAATTTAAGTGAATATTCCTTCTTAACTCTCTATTATGTTATTAAGATTTAAAACACAAGTGCAAAATTAAGAAATCATTGTTAGTACTTTTGTTTTACAGACAGTATAGATAATATTAAACACAAAGAAGCCATATAAAAATAACGACATAAAATGTCACGTTCCGTTTGAAGTTTGTGCACCACTGTTTTCTTAATCCAACAGGTTGCTTATTCATATACACAACCCTTCCTCTTTCCATACTTAGCGCTTCCTGCCCGCGCACGACGTCAAGGTCAGAAAAATGCGCTTGCTTTAGTGAGAAAGGTAAACGGGCTCTTGATTTAGGGTCAAATCCACATTCAAAGGGTGAACTTTTTTCTCGGTCTTCAATCTGTTTTTTTGATAACATTGTTGCTATTATTATGATATTATGCTCTATGCCATGTGGTTTCTGAGCAATTATTAATTATAATGGTATTGGAACTTTATGGACACGATGTAATATTACAACAAATTATTCCCCCACCACTCTTGCCATAGTTATGATTTTGAGTTGTCCCACTATTGGAATTCATGAACGAATTTGTCTCCATTTTATTTTGTAGCTCTCATCTTTAAAACTGATAATATAACTACTATATCTATTTAAGGTAATTAAAAAATAGCGTTTTTTTAGTTTTTATCGCAGAAATGAAGATTTTTCGCAGATGACGACAAACTTACTGTCATAAATCAGTCACATTTGTTATGAAGTCTGTGGACTCTCACTTTGAGAGAGGAACAGAGATTAAGTGTGTTTGAGAATAAGGTGCTTAGGAAAATATTTGGGGCTAGAGTCTGTGTGATGTATCTTGTCTCACTGTGAAAAGAGAGAGAAAGGAGATATGTCTTACTTCGTCTGTATTGTTATGGCGATGGGGGAATAGAGCTATGCCGTCCATCCATCCAGTGGCGGAAGGGACCAGTTGATACATTCTGTAGCACAAAATAAAATTACAAAATATCTCTCTTTGTACTGTGTAGTTCCGTCACTGAGCTTGTCTTTCAAGAAATTGAGTTCCGGTAACCTGCACAATAACAAGGTCTTGAAAGGAATACTGAAAATTTACAACCCTCCTATAATCTCCACCTTCATTTGAAGGGACTTGGTTTTATTGCTACTGAGACAAGATAAACCTTACCAGGTATAAGAGAGATGAAGTTACAGGAGAATGGAGAAAGTTACACAACGCAGAACTGCACACATTGTATTCTTCACCTGACATAATTAGGAATATTAAATCCAGACGTTTGAGTTGGGCAGGGTATGTAGCACGTATGGACGAATCCAGAAATGCATATAGTAGAGTATTAGTTGGGAGGCCGGAGGGGAAAATTCCTTTGGGAAGACCGAGACGTAGATGGGAGTATAATATTAAAATGGATTTGAGATATGATGTTATGGATTGGATTAATCTTACTCGGGATAGGAACCGATGGCGGCTTATGTGAGGGCGGCAATGAAACTTCGGGCTCTCTAAAAGCCTTATTTGTAAGGAAATATGGAGCGATATTCTCAAATTAGTAACAGCTCACAACGAATTTTTCACTATGGTTCACTCAATGTGCATCATACGCGTCTATTATCACTAGGCAGCGGATTTTTATGTACTAAAAATTTTAAATGTATTTATTTTTATGTGCTAAAAAGTATGAAAATATTTGCTAAAATAAAAAAATATTTCTTTTAAATATGACAAAAATACCTTACTTAGCTTGGAAAAAAAAAATGTTACTAGGTACTCACCAACCACACTTGAGTGCTAGTAGTTGGCCGAGAATTGCAGTGAACAACAAAGGTCATCTCCAAATTCTCCATCACAAATGCATGCCGATTATCTCTGAACAACGACTTATACTGTGAAAACGATCTTTTCACATTACAGGACGTCAGACGTGCATATTTAAAGAGAGGAATGTCACACATACACACACACACACACACACACAAACACCGTCAATTTCACCTACAGGAGCACCCTCAAATACTTGAGCAACTTTACACATTTTTTATATACATTGTTTTTCCCGAACACATTCTGGAATTTGTCCCTTGGTACTTGTACTTCTGAACCCGGTAGCGAGTCTAGTTTAATTTTCACGGCACGCACCTCCTTCTTTCAGACAACAGGTTTTTGGATGTTTCGAGTTTTTTTATGGTGTCACACAAAAAGGTTAGATTTGAGAATAGGAAAGCCAAATCGTTTTTTTTTAAATAACCATCTTTCAGTATATCTTGAAGGGTATCGATTGACGAAGCCCGATAACAGGGAATCACAACAAGACGTATTGCCTTACTTGATGGACATGAGCGAGAGGCGAGAGATTTGTTTAAATTAAATAATGTTCATACCCGAGCTCTTATCTATTGTGTTTCACAAACAAAGCGTGGAATGAAATCATTTTCTGCAATAATAAACATTAACTAATTATGTGTTGCAAGATCTCTCCTCCTTGTCCACGTTAATTTATTCTCTAATAATAACACTGATATGCTGCCTAGCAGTTCTCAGATCTTGAGGCGATACTATTACAAAAATGGATCACGGATACACCACATAGCGCTTAGCAACACGAAACAACCAAGAATTCTTAAAAAGATAACGTACTTCTGAGTGACATTAATTGATTTAGTTTTAAAATATTTAAAAGTTCTTGTAAAAAATTATTTAAGTAAAAAAACTCCAAGATTTATGTGTTTATAATAGATTTCCTGAAAATATGTATTTACATAATTTTTTTTTGTGAAAATATGTGTTTTTATATGGAATAAAATTCGGATTTTAAACTTGAAACTTCATGTTCGGAATTTTTTACTTTGTTCATTGTGTTTTACCACACGCAAAAAGAATATTTAATTACATAGGAATCCGCTCCTTAATGATCACTTTGGTATTGCAGAACTCGCGATTAGAAATGAAACGAGTGGTCGTACAGGTCTGTAGCTGCTGTCGATGTCGAGATATTACTGAGAAACACCGCAAAGCAAGGTTAATTTTATACGAAACTTCGGCACCCTCCTGCCCTAACGAGGGAAGGTGGCGTCATTGGGCGTGACCACAAAAGTTACATTGGTTCATAGTCTAACTACAAACAACATCAGCATTCGACTGTGGCTCAGTTTTGTCACAGTAAACATTTGAAATTCTGTCATTTCTGTTTCACCACGGGTCCTGGAACAGGTGCCCAAACGAAACCAGTACGAAAATTAGACGATTTCTGGAACGAGCATCCGTCGCGTAGGCGAGAAATCACCAGTGGACTGTGAGTAATGGCTGCCATGATCCACGCGGTGAGAGGTCGTCCCGTGATCCGTCTGCACTGTCAACTGTGGAAGTACTAATGAATGAGAAAGCAGAGCCTGTGATATTCTTCCATATATGTTCAGTTCAGTGGGTTGCGAACCGACACGTATTCCTAGCAAATCGATTATATCGTCTCGGTCAGCCTCTTCTAAAGGTCGCTGGGTTAGTGTTATAAGAACTGCCAGCAGTACCATAAATTATGTACAAGGTAGAGGTTTTTTCTGTTATTAGTGATAAACATGAAATGTGACAGATAGATGCACCAGAAGTATACTTACAAACTTACTTACTTACTTACAAATGAAGAGTCCACTTCAAGAACGATGGATGTCATTTGGAATACATTTTGCAGGAGAAGCAATTGAAAGTTTGAAATGCTCAGCGTTCAAAGCTTAACTGTGATTTTCCGATCATTACTGGACAATGACTATCAGTGTTAATGCCATATAACTCTGTACGTACATTCTATATGTCTTAAGCTATGCATTGACAGTCTTGGTTCATTTTCGACAAAAAAATGACATCCATCATTCTTGCAGTGGACTCTTCAAATGGCTTTAAAGGAACTCGCAGGTTCATTGCCGCCCTCACATAAACCCGCCATCGGTCTCTATCCTGAGCAAGATTAATCCAGTCCATACTATCATATCTCACCTCCCTCAAATCCATTTTAATATTGTACTCCCATGTACGTCTCAGTCTCCCCAAAGGTCCTTTCCCCTCCGTCCTCCCAACTAATACTCTATATGCATTTCTGGATTCGCCTATACGTGCTACACTGTTCTCTTAAATTGACTGAGCATATTAGGAATTAAATCAACGGGTTTCCCAAAAAACACTCTGAAATGTTTCATTTAATACTATTTTTATCTCGAAAAGGAAGCAAAAACAAGCAAAATTTTATGGTATTAAACTTTTTTATTTGAAATATCTCAAAGAATAATAATAATCCGTGGCGCTACAGCCCGTGAAGGGCCTACACCGACCAGCCGGCTGCTAGCCTCACGCCCACATGCCGAAGCAGAGGTGGACGATCATCCAACCAGAATGGAGGTATCGTGTGGTTAACACGATGATCCCCCCAGCCGTTATAGCTGGTATTCGCAACCGGATTTCGCTACCTATCATAGCTCCCCAAGTGCATCACGATGCTGAGTGGGTACCGGTCCCATACACTGGCCGAAATTTCATGAGGAAATTTCTTCCCCCACGAGGACTCGAACCAGCGCGCATTCCGTAACGCGAGTCCTAAGCGGGATGCCTTAGACCGCGACGCCACGGCGCGGGACATCTCAAAGAATAACCCTCTGAAATTAATGACATTACTTACTGTTCACTATGTAAGCTTATATTATTGACATATAATCACAAAAACAAAATTAAGTAATAATCAAATAATCATGCTTATTCTACAAGAAGATATGCTATTTCTCTCTCACTAATTGAACCTAAATGTAAAACCGAATCTTGCCTGAGGCATAGCTCTAATTTCGACACAAGCCTACATAATAGTTTCATTACTATATAATTGAGCCGTTCAGAGCAAAAGTGGTGTAAGTCAAAATTGGGTAATGAGGTTTAAAGTAAAAATTGTGTAAAATACAGCGCAAAGTAGCAATTAAATGTCCTTCTTTGCTATACACGGACTACTAATAGTTTAAATAAATTGAATATTAATTGCTACTTTGCGCTGTATTTTACAGAACGTTTACTTTAACCCTCATTACCAGGGAAAGGATTTATATGTAAATACATATTTACTTATAAAGTTAATATAATTTATATTTTGCATTATCTTTATGTTTCACAATGTGTAGGGTTGAAAAATCCTACTTTTATTTTCCATATTTTTCCATATTTTAGAGTTTAGTACATATTTTCGTTAATTTCCATATATTTTCCATATTTCATATAAAACAGTCCATATTATATTAGGTTTAACAATAAAACAAAACAAAATTCCATTAACTTTTAAAAATACATTTCAACAATAGAGATTTAAACACATGTTCAGTAATCCCTTTAACATCAGAGTTATTTGAAAATTAGCAGTCCTATCAACAATGGGAAAGTAAGTTACAAAACTGTATTAATTTAATTTAAAATTTTTAACAGACTTCAGTTGTGCAGCTCAACAGTTAAATGCCAGTCAGAGTACACATAGGTTCAGTTTTGTAAATCATACTATAAAGACGGTAAATATGCCAAAAGTACGTCATTCAGTCAATTTAAAATCAAAACTAACAAGTTACATTTCAGAATTTAAAGAAGATGGTTTATCAACTGACAATAAAATATTATTTTGTAATTTGTGTCAGTGTGCAGTATCATCTACACAAAAGTTCCTGGTGCAACAACACATTACAACTAGTAAACATCAGGCCAACAAACAACTAAATTCCAAGCAGAGACAATTGTTTTTAACACAACCAACAACATCGAATGTAAGATCTGAGTTTAACATCGACCTGTGCCGTTCTCTCATCTCTGCTGATATTCCTCTCTACAAACTAAAGAATAAGGTCTTCAGGGAATTCCTTGAAAAATATACTCAACATACAATCCCGGATGAGTCAACACTTAGGAAGACGTATGCTCCATCCATCTACGATGAGACAATACAGAAGATAAGAGATGAAATTAAAGATAGTTCAATTTGGGTTTCCATTGATGAGACTCCCGACAAAGAAGGTAGACTTGTTGGTAATGTAGTTATCGTTTTGTTAAGTGAACAATATTCTGAACGAATTCTTTTACATTGTGATGTTCTAGAAAAGTGCAATAACAAAACTATAGTTAAACTGTTCAACGAAGCTATGGGTATCCTGTGGCCAAAGGGTATTATGTACGATAATGTGTTATTCTTTATTAGCGATGCTGCCCCTTATATGGTCAAAGCTGGACAAGCATTATCTGTTGTATATCCTAAATTGACTCATTTTACTTGTGTGGCGCATGCATTTCATCGTGTGGCAGAAGTGGTCAGAGACAATTTCCCTAAAGTAGATTTGTTGATTTCATCAGTGAAAAAAAGTATTTCTCAAAGCTCCCAGTAGAGTTAACGTGTTGAAAGAAATGTACCCTGAAATTCCATTGCCACCAAAGCCAATTTTAACTAGATGGGGTACATGGCTAGAAGCAGTTGAATATTATGCCGAACATATAGACTCTATTAACAATGTTCTCCTTGCATTGGACTCTGAAGATGCAGTCTCAATTGATACTGCGAAAACAGTTACCTGTGACATAAGTGTGAAGAATGACTTAGCTCACATTCAGCATACATTTTCATGCATCATAAAAACGCTCAAAAGTCTCCAAAATAGGCACCTTTCACTATCTGAAAGTTTTGAAATTATAAATAGTACTGTGGAACAACTGAATCGTGGTAGAGGTAAAGTTGCAGATGCAGTAAGAGCTAAGGTGGACACTGTACTTTCAAAAAACCCTGGATATGAAGAACTACAAAAGGTTGTTGCTGTGATGAGTGGTGAATCAACAGTGAAGATTAACTTGGACTTATCCCCAGCAGACATTGTGAAATTGAATTATGTACCAGTTACTTCTTGTGACGTCGAACGCTCTTTTAGTCAGTATAAATCTATCCTCAGAGACAATAGAAGAAGATTCACTTTTCAGCACTTGAAAGAAATGTTTGTAACCTATTGTTATGGTAACAGACAATAAAAATTGTGTTTTGTTGAAACTACATTGGAAGATAAGGTACGTCCATTATATTTTTTGTTTAGTTTGATTAAAATGTACCAATATTTAACGTACATAGCCATTTTTTTATAATTTTAAGTCCATATTTAATTCCATATTTTGGTAAAAATCCATATTTAATTCCATATTTTGGTAAAAATAACTACATATATATTTACATATTTCATATATTTTTAGTCCATATAAATCCGTTCCCTGCTCATTACCCATTTTTTACTTACACCACTTCTGCTCTGAACGGCTCAATTATTCACATCTTTATTTTATTATTTTTTTTATTTATTTAACTGGCTAGCTAGTGAGTACACATTAAAATTATAAAACAAAAATGTTTCTAGCCACTACCGTAAGAGCCAGGCTCGTGTACGGTGTGGTCTTAGTCAATAATATAACATAAAATTTTCAAGGACACTTTACTAAATACAGTAAGTAACTTAACTGAAACCAATAAATAACACACAAGAGCAAATAATAAGAAACAGAAAAAGAGAGAAAAACACATTTATTATAAATTGACAATAATATAATTGGCAATCAGACAGAAGCCAGTGATATTCAATAAAACATGAATATAGTCGACAGAAATAAAAGGTAAAAAAATGCACACATTTGTTAATATTATATATCATAAATAATTTTATAAACTTATTTTTTAAAAGTTTCAATTTTAAAATATTTCAAATTTGGAAAATGGCTTGTATTTTTATTATAAAGTCTTGGGCCGAAACTAGCACCATGTTTAAGAGCTGCACTTGTATGACATTTAGGCTCAATTAATGGAAAGTAGACCTTTGTCTTCGAGTACGATATTCATGTCGGTTAGATTTATGTTTTATTTGATTTCTGTGATAGTAAGTTAGTCCTTTCTGAGAACACCCCTGGCTTTGGGTTTTTCGTGAGTGGGATAATTATTTTACAATTTTATGAAACAACTCAGTAAATCATTAGTGTTGTTATGGTTACGATGATGATTATTATTGCTGTTATTATATCTGACTGGAAAGAGAGAAATTCCTTACTGTCTGTAGAAATTAAATTGAAATGCAATATCTAAAGCTGGTTGTGCTGTAAGTCTAATGCGTAGTGGATACACTTTTAAAAATGTTCACCCATTTGTCTGTTGTACTTGCTCCTGATCTCCTCCTACGTTACGTGGCCCAGTTGTTCACTGCAAGGTAACCCAATATGCGAAGCAGCAGACCCCGACAGGTGACAAAGCTGCTGCACGCGTCTTCATATCGTGTTACAGAGGCCTTCCCAGGTGGTTTTCAGGGTGCCTCGACGGTGTTTCGTATCATACTGAATTTCTTTTAACGTAATAATTAATCCAGCCCATGAAGCGCCAAGGCCGACCAGTCGACTGCTGGCCTCAAGTACAAATGCCTCATAAGAGGTGAACGATCATCCAACCAGCACGGGGGTATCGTGTGTTTAGCATGATGATACCTCCAGTCCTACAGCTGGTTTTCGTATCCGGATTTTGCTGTCTATCGTAGTTCCCCAAATTCATCACGAAGCAGGGTGGACACTGGCCGATATTTCATGAGAGAATTTCTCACACATGAGGATTCGACCCAGCGCTCATTTCGTAATGCGAGTCCAAGCAATATACCTTAAACCACGACGCTACGACTAATATGTAATATATAAATTATTGTGTATTACATTATTATCTAGATATATTACGCTATGTTATAGCTATCATGTTCGAAAGAACATACGTTATTGTATTGTATTATGTAGCATTATATTACATTACTAGCCGTACCCGTGCGCTCCGCTGCACCCGTTAGAAATAAATATAAAGTAATTACATAATTAAAATAGGACATTTGATCCAGGGAATATTCGTGTTTGATAGAAGGATAAATCGTTTAATATGTTACTTAATTTAAATTGTATTTAAAGTATTAAAATGCGATCATTTTGATCCAGAGACCACTCATTTGGTGCAATGACAATTCCTTTAACATGTTTCTTAATTGTTATTACCAATTATTTTTGGAAAAGCGAAAATTAACAGAAACATTTTGGCTACAGATTTATTATTATGTTTATATTATATTATATTATATTATGAAAAAGTGTGTTGATAACGGATGTACTCGAATTAGAAAGTTTTTAATTTGTTGTGGGAGCTCTTGAATCTCAGGAGGAACAACTTTTACAACAGCGCAACATAATCTGCTTGGCTCATTACCCAATTTTTTTGCGTTGCATTTATTGCATATGTATTTTATGTATTTTAACACGATTCAATTGAGCATAGTTAAAATCTGAATTATAAATAATGGATTGCTAAGGTAACGTACTATTACTGCATACTAAATCAATACACTCTCGTTGTTCGTTAATTCTCTGAGCTAAAAATGAATATGTTCATAAACATTATTATAAGAAATACAGGAAATGAATATACAGAATAACCTATCAAGTTTTCTGTACATAAGAAGCTACTTTAATCTTACCTGTCCTCAATTCACTCACAAGTTACTGTAATAACATTATAGCATTATGTCCATCCAGAGAAACTACACTTTCCAATGATGAAATAATAATTAATTATACAAATCGGTTAATTTAGCTTCCGATATTACTTCATAAAACACAGAAACATTGTCTGTAGGCTATGTTTCATAGCTTTCGATTGTTGTGTCCAAGGCCCCTTATAGACGAAGCCATTTGTTTTTTATTTCATTACACGGCCTTAGATGGCAGTTATTTTAATTTTAAAACTCATTTATCTCATTAAATATCAGTCCTATCAAAATTTTTCAGAGAATAAAACTTATCAAAAATAATTTTTAAAGAAACTTTTGTCATGTAACATATTTCACAAAAATCAATAATAAGCGAGATATTTCGATTTATTTAATTCAGGTCCCCTTATAACTCCTCTTTTAAATAACGTATATTGAATGCCATATAGCCTGTAATCTAAGTTACAACGATCTTAATTTATATTCCAATTTTCATCGAAATCGGTTCAGCCATTATCGCGTGAAAAGGTAACAAACATACAGACAGACAGACAGACATACAAACAAACAAAAATGTCAAAAAAGCGATTTTCGGTTTCAGGTGGTTAATTATATATGTTAGGACCAATTATTTTTGGAAAATCGAAAATTACCAGAAAAATTTCGGCTACAGATTTATTATTAGTATAGATACAGGGTCTGCAAGAGGAAGGGCGATTATAAATATTTGGTTATTGACTCAATAATTTATTTATTTTTTTCAAAATGACATACATTAAATCATTATATATATAGCCTGTCATTTATTTCTTGAAAAGAACGTCCTTTAAGTGACTGCCATTGAGATGGAAATGTGCTTCGTCAGACATCCACAAAGTGTCAATAAAGTCTTCATCTTCATCCATGCGATTTCAAATCTCCTCGCAAAACGCCCTTCGGGTGAGAATATCGTGATGTTTTAATTGATGTATAGATCGAGATGCGATACCTGCATGTGATCTACCCGAGAGGAAAAAGAGTAGGAGATCAGAAACAAAATTTGTTTCAGTTTGGTTAATACTCGTATTAGACCAATCTACATACTGACACGAATATTCATTTCAGACTAGCTTGTATGAAGTATAGTTTACTATACTCCAGGACCCAGGAGAACTTATACTAGAGTTGAAGCGCAGTAGATGCAAGAGTTTTCTGGACAACCGGTTGGGAAAAATAGAAATTATATCGTCGTTGTGCCTGCAATAACTCCTATGTGACATATTTATCGATTTTCAGGTTTTTTGATTATTAAATAACTTGAATAGTAATGCGGCAAATAATAAAATCTCCTATATGTAATTATATTTCTTTGTTTCGAAAATGTAAGAATTCACGTGTACGGCTGCCATAGGATGAATAAATGTGTTTTTCTTCCTACTGAAAAAAAAATTATATTTTGCACATATGGGCTATTGCAGGAACAACGACGATATATTGCTACAGAACGTCTGGCGCTGTAGGCAGTATGCAAAGCTCTTCGTTTTGCAGACTGCCTCATTGTTCTTTTTAATGTTAGAGCTGTTTCTCGGTCTTTGTAGGTGAACAGTTCTGGGGTATAAAGGGTATATCACATTCAGCCATCCGTGTAATGCAGTTGAATATCGTAAAGAGAACAATATACAGCTTAAATCTACATCCATCAGGAGCCTCAAAGTACTTTTCTATTAAAAACAATATTCGCTGTTAAAAATAACGTTCTAGCTTCTTAAAAATTTAATTTGAAGCGGTAAGACATTCCTTTTATTATTTATTTCGCATTGTTTATTGTTCCTAACGCATTTAATTAACTCCTACAGACCTGAATTTATATTTAAAAAAATTGAGAAAAAAATTGTCATATAATCTTTCCGGGGATCCAAAATTTCCAAATCAAATCTTCACAGAAAATCAAAATTTGGGGACAATTTTGACCCCTGGGGCACCAAAATTTGAAATTTTATTTTTTAATTCAGGTATAGAAAAGTTTCAAAAATAATATTCTTCATTTCTATCACATTGAATTTTTCAAAATATTTAAAAGTATCGAAGACATTCCAAAAAAGAAAAAAAGAAACAATGTACACTGTAATGTACATCAGGCCTGAAGGGATTAATCTTTAACTGGAGTCATTCCTTTATTACAGACCCAGAAACAAATGTGCAGTAAACCAGAGTGCCTAAATGTATGCTACATGTGGACAGTCTTGCGAAGCTTCTTGCCTACATAGAGAAGTGCGGCTATCAAGACTCGGTCCATTTTTTAATTCAGTATCTGTACCTACATGCTTGAACATAATCCATGTAATTTTAACTGTGACCATTGTTTTGAATTATCCTTTTACTAATGTTTATTGTTTATACGAGAACTTGTAACTAACTTGTAACCAACTATAACCCTAATATAACTTCGGGTAAAATAGGGTACTAACTTGGGATAATAAAAAAAATATTTCTTAATTAAATACGAATGCATTTACTTGGAGTAATTGAAAAGCATTATATAAGAATAACTACTTTTTAGATATATATTAGTAGTTTAATGTATAAATATTACAATCCAGTGTCGACCTATGTTTTTCTTTGCTCTTTTGTTTATAGTTAATTGTAGTTATATTTTTGCATATATTTATATGATATTATCATATTTCACATTAAGCATTGTGATAATTTCCTTTGCTATTACCGGTGTCCATTTTTCATTCGTGTAATAGTTACGAAATTATCGCAAGTTAAAATAATAAGAAAGATAAAATATATTATTTAAGTATCCAACCAAATGTAGGCGTATTTCAAGCAAACACATTATTTTAAATAGACAAAGCAAATTCCCTTCAAATGTTACTCCGTTTGTGTACTCCGAAAATCTCAGTATTCTTGTAGGATGAAGTGTGCCTGGTGTTCTGTCTAGCCTGCAAAACATAGGGGTAACCGCTTGAAGAATCCTACCATGATGGATATTCTCTGACCGGTAGAATGTAAACCGGTTGTAATCCCTATTCTGCAGGTCTGTAGTCGACATGGAGAATTGGTCGAGAAAATAACGGAAGTTTGTTCTGAAAGGATGAAAAAAATATTCAGCCAAGTAGTACCATTAGCCTCCTTCTACATATAAGAACTGGGTTCAAATACCTATGTATCCAAATGGAGTTTATAGTGTATTTTTATTCGGTTAATATAATTAACGACAATATATCAACTACTAAGCTTTTTAGCGTCGATGGAATTGGTGTAGCTAGATTGTAGGCATATTTGGTGAAATGAGACCGAGAATTGGCCATGTGATTACCTGACATTGGTCTTACAGTTGGAAAGAAACGTTGAAAAAATCCAAAAGGGTAATCAGTACAAGCGGGAATGAAACCCACGCCCCGAATCGATACTGCATGAGGTACGCTGTTGTCTAATTTATAGTGTAAAAAGACGGCATCTTAAAATAATAAGTAAATTGAAATAAAAATATGCTCTGCTATTTAAAAATACCTTCTTATTAACACCGTTGCTTATTGCGAATGACACAAAACAAATAAATTAATTTGAGCGATTGGAGATAAATGACATAACTTATAAAGATATGATAAGATCGGAACTATAAGAAGAGCAACTGACTCGATGAAACACTATCCAACGGTAAAAGCGACTATAAGGAATGTTGGAAAACCGAAAGAAGGTAAATAATTAACATAACACGGAGACTAAAGTCGTAACATTCACGTGGCGATGTCAGTGGATTTTATACCCACCCCCTTCGAAACTATTAAATACCTCCCACATGTTTTGACTGCTGTTTGGGCTGCCTAAACAAAAATGAACTGCTTAAAAATCACTCTACAACGTATGGAAAAGTGAAATTATCTTAATACTAAGACTCTTCCTATAGAAATTCTTACCAACATTAGTGTATCGGTTAACATGCTAGGCGTCCATATTCTATTCTTTTCTATTATATTCTATGCTTTCTAATATATCGTAGCATATTCATTATGCGTATACGTATTATTTATAACATTTATCATATTCTTTCTATTACGTTCTCTTCTTTCTACTTCTACTCTACTTCTTCTACTTTGTTATGTTTTATTCGTTATACATATTCTGTTTTTTGTGTTCAATTTGGAACTTCTATTCTGCTCCGTTCCATTGTATTCCGTTCTATTTACTTAAGGTCACACTTCTTAAAGAATCGTTTTTGTCATCCTGTAAGTGATGACGTTGTAAGGTGTGGCGGGAAAAATCTCTTACGTCAAAACAAAATATAGTTAATTTTTTGTACAGTTGCCATGGAGATGTGACGAGAAGGCGCAGCTACTTGAGTTGGTACATCACGTTTTGTTTCTTGCGTGTATCTTATTGTCAGAGATATATTTGTTACTGTCGAGTGTAGTACATTGTGTTATGTTTATCAGATTAAAAGACAAGGGAGGAGAATTAATAGTAGAAAACAGTCGTCGAATTTTGGCAATTTGTAACAATTGCATTTGACGCATTGCACTCTAATCTCATATTGGGAAATCTTTTAAGACTTATAGTAAAGTGGTGTAGGCCTATAGTGGTAGCCTCTACACATTCTATTAATATTTGTTCTGTCTGGACACCTTATTTACTCAGAAAACACAGTTTTGTTTTCTAGTAATAGTTATCACAAAAACTCGTAATTAGTTCGGTAACACCCCTACATATGAGATGATACAGAACATCACATCATTAAAAACAGTCATATATCCATGCTGAAGGTGATATTTAAACCTATGCCGTCGCTTAAACTCAACGTTAAAATTGCATACCTTAGCCTCTGCGTACACTTCGGTTGGCATCACTGTTTCAAAATAAAAATATTTTCTCTTTTAATGAAACATATTCTTTATCATAAGTATCAAGATTTGCCATTTTCTTGGCGAGCATCGAACTCCTTAATTGGCAGCAAGAAACGCTATCATTTTATTATATTCCAACTGTGTACCTATATTGCATACTTTGTCAAATATGTGTATATTTTAATGCATATCCCGTTTGTGTTATACTCAAAACTGTAGATCGTTGCCTGAAACTTGTATCAAGTTTGTAAAAATGTACCAAAAAATGAATGTCAACGATTAATAGCCCCAGACAATGTAGCTGAAATTATCTGCGTCAAAAAGCTGAACTAGATATTTAACACAAACATATGCCAACAAACAGAAGGTCTTATAACATGATATTTACAATTTGAACCTGTAATATCGACAGGAATCGACAACAAACAGAAGCGTTTTATAGCAGGGTACTTAGGAACCTAGCGTGTAATAGGGACAAGAATCTGCGGCAACAAACAGAAGTGGGGGAGATTAGGAACCGTACCTGTAATATAGACAAGAATTGACATCAACAAACAGAAACGTTTTGTAACAGAGTAGCCTATTTAGGAATCGCACCTGTAACATCGGCAAGAATCGACATCAACAAACAGAAGCGTTTTATAACAGGGTACTTAGGAACCGAACCTTAATATGGCTATAATCGACTAACAGAAGTGTTTTATAACAGGGTATTTAGGAGCCGAACCTTAATATCGACTAGAATCGATTTCAACTAACAGACAGTTTTATAACAGGGTATTTAGGAACCGAACATTAATATCGACAAGAATCGACACCAACAGAATCGTTTTATAACAGGGTACTTAGGAACACAACCGATAAGAATCGACATCAACAAATAGAAGCAGAAATTCACGTCAACAAACAGAAGCATTTTCTAACAGAGTATTAGGAACCGAACCGATAAGAATCGACATCAACAAACAGAAGCAGGACTTGACGTCAATAAACAGAAGCTCTTTGTAACAGGGCACTTGAAACCGAACATGTAACTTTGGCAAGAATTGACATTAGAAAACAGTCGATCTAGATACAGCATACAGAGGAACGTCAATAAAATTATCCAGACTACAGGTTATCCGGACTCTTATTTAATAATGGCTAGGCTATAAAATATGTAGGCTCACTTTGATTATACAGTATGTACTTATACAGCAAACACCGAAGTGTTGACTTGAACTGCGAGCAAATACGAACCCTATCTGCAGAAACGAATCCGAGATTAGCTGTAGTAAGTAGAAAAATTGTTTACGTCAAATGTATATGAAAACGTATTTGCGAACAAACTAATTTTAAGTACGTACAGAGCTATTCAGAGTAGGTATATATATGTATATATATGCATATATATATATATATTTATTTATTTATGGTACCTACCTTTTGTAATTTGGTGTTAAGAATTTTGAAGATTAATTTTTATCTTGTTCAAGTAGGCCTACATTGAACAATGTATACAGTATTTTGATGTGAAATTTTTTATTGTACTACTAACCTAGGTCATAATTGAAGGGTTCAGAGCCATAGTGGGCCAAGCGCCATTTCTTAAAAACGGAGAAAGCAAGGGTTAAAGTTAAGTGAATACCATAGTTTAATGAAGATTGATATATATCATTTAGTTTTAATGTGTATACTTTATATTACTTGCTATAAGTTTCCATTGAATTATGGTAATAACTACGTTTTAACCATTGTTTTCTACGGCTTTAGTAAATGGCGCTTGGCCCATTATGGTTCTGAATCCTTGAATTCGAATTCAAATTCAAATTTATTTACAATTTACATTTGAAATGAATAGTGCATATGAATAGATGCCCGAAATGAGCATATGCTCGTGCTCGGGTACAGTCCAGTAGTCTACATAAATTTTACAGGGATCAAAATAATAATGCTGATGATAGAAATAATAGTAACAATAATAATAATAATAATGATAATAATAATAATAGAATAATCGTGACGGAGATGATACAAAGATAGTAATACAAAATAATTCATTAATAATAATAATAATAATAATAGTGATAAAACAAAAATATTTACAATAATAAAATAAATACTAAGACGGATAAATAAAATATAAAACCACTAGCGAGAGTTAACACAACTTAAATAAGCATATAATAACCGGAAAAAAAAATGACGAGCTCGAAAATCAACAGAAAAGTCGTTGTATCGCAGACGACAGCAACCGCCATATTGGGATTGTGTTATGCATTAATGGTAGTAGGGGGGAGCCGAAAGTCTACGTAACTGCCGTTCTCTTCGAATATTCTCGTAATTAATCCTGATAATTGGAATTCTACTGTATTTGGAAACCCAACTACTAACAATCGATGTTAACAAAGAATAGGAACCATCAGCGTAGATCAGTCGGCTAGGGCGCTTTACTACCGATCCTGAGTTGCGCTAGGGCACGGGTTCGATTCCCGCTTAGGCTGATTACCTGGTTCGATTTTTTTCAGTGATTTTCCCCAATTGTAAGACGCATGTCGGGTAGCTTCATCTCGTCAACATTTCGCTATAATCAATTCCATCGACGCTAAATAACCTAATAGTTGATACAGCGTCGTTAAATAACCAGATAAAAAAAGAAACAAAGAGTAGGGCTCTTCAATAGCGTACTTCGCGGACCTCTACCTATAGGCCTGTATGCCGAATTTGCTCACTTGCCTCATCGATGCCGAAGGACAAGACAATGTTACGTGCTGTATTAAAAGTGATTTTTACAAAAAGTGACATTGGCCCTTGAGAACCCAGACGCAGGTTTAACGTCACGAAGCGATGCGCCCGCCGTGTGTACGCCCCTCAAACCAGTTTGATGCGTCACGGCTGAGTTCACCTTGCCGGCGGCGGCGTGGTTACTCAACTCCCAAAACGTCGAGCCCTTTTCACTTGCGAGGCGCTCCTTGCGATTAAAATTATTTTGTGCTGTATTACTGACTGAGGAAGGTGCTATGGTAACAGACCAGACTGACGCGAGAAGAATGTCGATCTTCAAATTTTTGTGAATAAAAAGAAACGTGGAAGGGTTGTCACTGAAAAAACAGCTAAGTTGAGGAGCCTCGCATGTTTATTGGCTGGCTCATTCCTAAACGTGGGATTGTTACGTCAGACCAGCACACGTGCTCAACTTTGTCCTATAACATTTTGGTCTTTCGCATTTTCAGCTAGGTTTTCGCAGTCCCTCCTTTAGAAATGGAAATTTTTCCGAATGCTTTTCTAAGAAGATTAGACTATGTATGAAAGGACGGAAGTATTTCTTTTTCTTAAACTCCTCTTGGAAAAGTTTCAGGCCTAATTTCTTGTTAATGTCTACGTCTTTTATACGGCCTTTCAAGTGACCTTCGAGGTAAAGCCTTGTTGTAGCTTACCATTTTTATTAGCAGTCGGGAGGTTTAAATTATCTCTGCGTGTTCCTCGACAACTTTCCAGGAACATTATTATTGTTTCCATTTTTTGTATTTGCCATGTTTTCATCATTCTTAAGATGGCGGTATTTAGCTATTCTTGTATCATAATTTTGGAGGGAAGAAAATTTCTTGTATTTCAGTGCAGCCTACAGAATGAACCGCAAGGATTATCATTAATTTCTGGGGGGAAGAGATTATTCTTACAGAAATTTCAAACAAAAAAGTTTAATACAGTTTTGTTCGTTTTGCTTTCTTTTCGAGATAAAAATTGCTTTACATGAAAAATTTCATAGCGAGTTTTGGGAAAGCCATAGATTTAATTCTCAATATGCATATTCAATTTAAGAGAGCATTGTATTATGGTAATCCGGGGTTCGATCCCCGGTGGTGACAGGATTTTTTCTCGTTGCCAAACTTTCAGAACGGCCCCAAGGTTCACTCAGCCTTCCATAAAATTGAGTACCGGGTCTTTCCCGGGGGTAAAAGGCGGTCAGAGCGTGGTGCCGACCACACCATCTCATTCTAGTGCCGAGGTCATGGAAAGCATGGGGCCCTACCTCCATGCCTCCCAAGTGCCTTCATGGCATGTTACGGGGATACCTTTACCTTTTTACCTTTTTTTATATTATGGTAATAAATTCTTGAAAGAATTTCAGTTTTAATCTTCAAATGTGCAGAAAATTGATCCGAACAAATGTAACTTTTCGTTCTGCAAAGGAATTTTACATTGTTAGGCTACATTATACAGAGTGATTCAGAACCTCTGCGACAGACTCTGAGGGGTGATAGATCTAACAATAAGGAACCCTTTTTGTTAAACAACCTATGTCTTTTGACGCGTCGTTTAGAAGTTATCGTTAAAAATGTTTTTGCTCGGGCGTACGTCAATGTATGCGAATGTGTGCATCCCTGTTTGTTTGCTGAGAGTTTGTAAGAGACGAGAAGGGTTGTTGTTTGTTGTTTACGTTTAATGTTCAATACTTTTTTCTTTCAGTTCAGTCTAATCATCAATTGAGAATGGATGTCTACGCGGTCTTCCACCAATGCTCCGGAGACGAAGGCGTCTCGAAGGCGCTGATAAAGTCGTTCAAACACTGTGTGGTGAGGGTGATTTCTGTTTTGAAAATGTTGTTGGTACATGTGGAGAGCTCTTCTTCAGTTTCCGCGAACCTCGCCATAACACATTACCATGCCGGCTAACTCGGGAAAAGCGTATACATCCATTCTCAATTGATGATTAGACTAAACTGAAAGGAACAGATATTGAACATTAAACGTAAACAAACAACAACAACAACAACCCTTCTCGTCTCTTACAAACATCTCAACAAACAAACAGGGGTGCACACATTCGCATACATTGACATACGCCCGCGCAAGAACATTTTCAACGGTAACTTCGAAACGACGCGTCAAAAGACATAGGTTGTTTAACAAAAAGGGTTCCTCATTGTTAGATCTATCACCACTCAGAGTTTTTCGCAGAGGTTTTGAATCACTCTGTGCATCGTAGTTTGTGAATTTTCTCCTAACATATTCACGCCATCCGCATAGACAAGCAGCTGATGTAACCCGTTCAATTCCAAACCCTCTATGTTATCCTGAACTTTCCTAATGGCATATTCTAGAACAAAGTTAAAAAGTAAAGGTGATAGTACATCTCCTTGCTTTAGTCCGCAGTGAATTGGAAAATCATCCGACAGAAATTGGCCTGCTGTACGTTTCACTGAGACACATTTTAATTAATCGCACTGGTGTAAAAGAAGTTCAGCTGGTCATGGAAATCGCAGATAGCTTGTGAAAGTGAAGACGAAGTATTATACGACTTCCAAATCATCTATTAAGATGAATGCCATCCCGGCGAAAATACAGAAGTCGCCCACGATACAAGTGGTTAGACGAGGCTATGACGGCCAGAACATACCGGGGTGATTAACATACTACTTTTCACCTGCAAGAGATCTGACATATTCAAAATTGACATAGGGCTACAACATTTTAATCCATTATTAATACACAATTTTTTTTCTTCCATACAATAATTTTATTTGTTTCACATTTTGCCTACTCATTAAATTTGACATACTTATCGTTTGCATGCTATTGATTTGGTATAGTATTCATTTGACATACTTTGTATAATGTACTGACATTTAAAAAAATGAACATAAATTATAAAGGGATATCGTGGCCACATGTACTTAAGTAATCCAAAATGCGTGTCTCATCCTTATGTTGTTCATATATTTGGACTATATGTTGTAGTCTTCTGTTGACTCTCCCTTTTTGCCCATCTCGTATCCTCCTCCCAGCATCATTTCCACATTTGAGGTGTGATTGTGAACTGTGTGTTTTAAGACTGTTGGTGTATTATCTACAGTGATCGCTCGTCTCTGCACATTGATTTCCTGATGCACAAAAAATACGTACGTCCACAATTATTGTTTGTTCTCTGCTTATGGTATAAGAATCCCCTAAAAAAATGTTGTCCCCCTCTTGTTGTTTCTACAAATTCATCCTCCATAATTTTTTGTAAAGGGTGCGTCAGAAAGAACGGATGGATTTCAAACTATCGATACGCAACGAGGAGAGAGATATAGTGAGGGGGACCACGACTGTTGGGTCAGCCATAGAATGCAGTTTCAGTTGAGAATATGGTGTTGGTCTGGTGTACAACGTGCTTTCATCGTAGAGACATTTTTGAAAAATGAAGAGTCTGTGATCGCCACTCAGGACTCATTTCGACATCGGATGTCACGCTAGGATTCCAACTCGGAATACAATTTTGCGGTGGGTGGCTTCATTTCGTATCACAGGTTCAACATTAAAGAAGAAATCACCTGGACGAAATTCTATTGCACTGAGATTGTCCGAGGCTACGGTAAGATCTCGCGCCCTGCGACTTCTTTCTTTGGGACCATTTGAAGGCGTAAGTTTGTAAACATCGATCACATACACTGGACGAACTGAAGACAGCGATTCGTGAAGAAATCGTGGCAATTGCACCAGCTATGACTGTGAAAGTGATGGCGAACATCAGAAAACGCCTCGATGCCTGTATTGAAAGCCAAGGAAATCATATGGATAATGTTGTTTTCCATAAATAAACTGCATGTATTGGTGAATATGTTGATAACAATAAATTTTTGATTTGATGAATCTTTACAATTTTCTTGCCATGTGAAATCCATCCGTTCTTTCTGACGCACCCTGTATATCTGGAACCTTTTTTCAACCAAAGACAATTAATCTTAGAAACTACAACAGGAACTATTAACAATGTGCACAATATAATTACAGTAGAGAATGTCAAAATATGGTATGTGATTGTAAAAATGAAACAGAGTAGTTTTATGCCAAAAAAGTATACCTATTCCTTGGTAGAGGGGAAGAGAAACCTGATGACCTTATTTCTACCAAGTTAAATAAATAAATAAATAAATAAATAAATAAATAAATAAATAAATAAAAGGTTGTATCAAATTGAATTAGATGAAAAATAAATAAACCAAATATTTGTATGTAAAATAGGTTATATGAGCCGTTCAGAGCAAAAGTGGTGTAAGTTAAAATTGGGTAATGAGGTTTAAATTAAAATTCTGTAAAATACAGCGTTAAGTAGAAATTAATATGTCCTTCGTGATATCCACTGATTATTAATCTATACTAATAATAAATCTGTAGCCGAAATTTTTCTGGTAATTTTCGATTTTCCAAAAATAATTGGTCCTAACATATATAATTAACCACCTGAAACCGAAAATCGCATTTTTTGACATTTTTGTTTGTACGTCTGTCTGTATGTTTGTTACCTTTTCACGCGATAATGGCTGAACCGATTTATATGAAAATTGGAATATAAATTAAGTTCGTTGTAACTTAGATTTTAGGCTATATGGCATTCAAAATACTTTATTTAAAAGGTGGGTTATAAGGGGGCCTGAATTAAATAAATCGAAATATCTCGCTTATTATTGATTTTTGTGAAAAATGTTACATAACAAAGGTTTCTTTAAAAATGATTTCCGATAAGTTTTATTCTTTACAAAATTTTGATAGGACTGCTATTTAATGAGATAAATGAGTTTTAAAATTAAAATAACGCCATCTAAGACAATGCAATAAAATAACAAATGACTTCGTCTATAAGGGGCCGTGGACAACAACAATCGAAAAAAGGGGCCTTGGACAGCAACAATCGAAAGCTATTAAACTTAGCCTACAGACAATGTTTCTGTGTTTGTATGAAGTAATATCGGAAGCTAAATTAACCGATTTGTATAATTAATTATTATTTCACCATTGGAAAGTGTAGTTTCTCTAGATGACATACTGCTATAATGTTATTACAGCTTCTTATGCACAGAAAATTTGATAGGCTATTTTGTGCATTCGTTTTCTATATTTCTTAAAATAATATTTATGTACACACTCATTTTAATCTCAGAGAATTAACGAACAACGAGAGTGTATTGATTTAGTATGCAGTAATAGTACGTTAGCTTAGCAATCCATTATTTTATAATTCAAATTTTAACTATGCTCAATCGAATCGTGTTAAAATACATAAAATAGACTATATATGCAATAAATGCAATGCAAAAAAAAATTGGGTAATGAACCAAGCAGATTATCTTGTGCTGTTGTAAAAGTTGTTCTCTGGATCAAATGTCCTATTTTAATTATGTAATTACTTTATATTTATTTCTAACAGGTGCAGCGGAGCGCACGGGTACGGCTAGTAGTTTAAATAAATTCAATATTAATTGCTACTTTGCGCTGTATTTTACAGAATGTTTACTTTAACCCTCATTATCCATTTTTGACTTACACCACTTCTGCTCTGAACGGCTCATATGTCAAATAGCAGTAGGTAAAGTGCAGTATGTCAGTTCATCCGGAATCCAGCCAGAAATTTGACTATTGAAGACTGTCAGAATAGAGAACGGTAGCGGCTGGAGATGTAGCGACGGGGACAGCCGTAGAAATCAGAAAAAGAAGGAAATAGTTGCTATTTTAGTAAATGAGTTATGTTTCCTTTGCGGAAAGTTTCCTAATCGGCACCTTCGCGAGTCCTCGCTGCGCCGTGAGGCCAGGAACTGAGGCTGGTGGGTTCACTCCTCGGTCCAGAGCTCATCCGAGGCGGCCAGACTCCTCTCCGAAACACTTGAAGCCTTTGATCTTTGTACATAGCGTGTCTCATTGCGACAGTCAGCTATTTGTGTTAGTTACATAACCTTCCTCGGGCGTTCGGCCTTCACTCAGATAATAAACCACAACGTCACGGCACTTGCTTCTTTAGCGATGCTGTTCCAAACGAATGTGTTTGATGTTTTCCTTAGCACGTGTGTGTTTCTCACGTGTGAGACGCACGTGGGTTCTTCCAGCTGGTGGAGATAAATAGTTCAGAGTAAACGTAAACAGAATGAAGGCGGAGAAACCGAGATGGAATTTGAACAAGTCACGCCTTATTTTTATCGCTGAAATCATCCATGTCACGCAGTAATCCTTGTAAGATTATACGATTTTTTTTCATCAGATAGGAACCACAAGTAGCTCTTGTCAGAAGTGACAGTTTTTTACTGAAGGAACCATGGTTACACCAAGAGATCAGCGATATTTGCAACCAGAAAAAGATAATGTTTCTAAAGAGCCCCATACGCGTAAACTTATCAGAGATTTATCTGTACAGGCGTACCTCAGGGAGATATGTCTGAATTGGACGATTGTCCGTACTTGCTCAGACTTACCCCATAGAAAAAAAAATTGAGACGGTGTCGGCTGGAGTTCCTGGGTAACTCAATTAGTAGAGCGCTGGTATGTTCAACCAGAGGTCCCAGAATCGATACCCGGCCCCGGAACAATTTTTCCCTTGAAATTATTCAAATCTGCTTTACAGGGAGCTTTACCTGAAAAAAAAAACTAGATTTGCATATTACCCCATAGACTTACAGTTCACGAAAAAGTCGTGAGAAGTCGTTGAAATAAAATAATTCCCCTTGATGAAATGCGATTACTAGAGAAATGCTATTCCTTAATGGTTTTACGTTCATAAAAATATAGGGTGAAAGTGAAATAGCCCTGCAGATTTTCAGAGCGAATAGCTCATGTTATATGTGACAAAAAAGTATAATACCATATTGGTGGGAAGTCCATAGTTTTTTTTTTTTGAAAAATATGTTTTTTTCCCAAATGTTTAACACCATCTTATTCGGTAATTACTGTCAGCAGGATCATGATTTTTGTCCATATCGATAGAAAATCTTATAAAGAATCGTTTATCCTCTGGAGTATTTCAATAACATGGGCGGAATTCATCTAAATTTAATTTAAAAACCACTAATTTCAAGCCACTGACGGATGCGACTACCTTGAAACATTGTAGCTAGAAAGGGAGATGGGAGGTAGTTCACTAAGGCAGACAGACTGATTTCTTGCATCTGTATTACGAGAAGAAAGAGGCGGCGATGTTGCCAGACTGCTGAAACTTGCAACACAATTTTTTAATTATCCGTGCATTTAATCATAAAACCTGATATAGGTTTTCTATTCATTTAAGTGTACCCTATCGACCTTTTCAATCTGCAGGATTATTTAACTTCCACCCTGTATGTGAGAATAGTTTCTCAAATCTGTGCTTTCATTCATAGCTCGCTGCCATTTCGCTAAAGAGAATTGTTTAAATGAAACAATTGCGAAATCTCGATCTCATACTCGCATTATCGTTATTTTTTCTTTCACTTAATTTGGTGAGCGCTACAATCAGAGAAATTCAGGCATTCGCTCAACTCTGGAGACTTACCTCCAGGCCAAAAGTCTTAACACTTTTCGCCCATACATGAGGAGATATGCCTGTGGATTCAGTTTTGTACCTGCGTATGGGGCCTTTAGAGTACTTCATTATTTACTTGTATTTTTATTGAACCGTTGTTACGTCACCGTCACTTCATCGTAGTGTTAGAGCTGTCAAGAGGAAAACAACCATTGATTAACGGAAAATGGACTCTCTTCTCTCTGCGTCATCACCCCTTGTCCCCAACCTCGTAGACTAAACCGTATATTAAACTGAAATTTATGGAACAGATGTTAATTTATGGATTAGATGTTTTATAGCATTTGTCGTAAGGGAAACTGATTTTAAAATAGTGATTTGCTAACACTTATAAATTAAACTGTAAATAGATGAAGTAATTACATAGCATATGTATTAGGTTCAGGCTGCTAATTTAACACTGCAGTAAGTATTTTTCTTTTCTTTTTGTTCGTGTTTTTCTGTATTTTGAGTCATACGAATACCTGTAACATTAATGATTTGTTCATTACTTACTTACTTACTTACTTACAAATGGCTTTTAAGGAACCCGAAGGTTCATTGCCGCCCTCACATAAGCCCGCCAGCGGTCCCTATCCTGTGCAAGATTAATCCAGTCTCTATCATCATACCCCACCTCCCTCAAATCCATTTTAATATTATCCTCCCATCTACGTCTCGATTACATTCGTTAATTTTAATCAATTTTGTACATTGCAGTAATTATTCTTCATTCTAAGAAATTTTGCTCCTCCACAAATCTCTATCCTCAGCATCTTCTTCAGTAAGATTTCTTCTAGTCATACTCCTGCTGATGCCATCCATCCATTGTTTTCTTTGTTTTCCTCTTTCGCAGTCCACTCCGGCACCGTCTTCGGCATTTTTCCATTTTTAATCCTCTTCAAGTGTCCAAATCATTTTAAACTTCTTTCTTTAATTACTTCAATAACGTTCTTTTTTATCTCCATAATTTTTATAATAATTCTTTGATTTCTTATTTTTTCCCTTCTTGATTTTCTCGCTGCTGTCTACTAAAAGTGCATTTCAGTAGCCAATAATTTGTTTTCGTGTATTCTGCCTAATGTCCAAGATTCTACCTCGTAAAACATAACACTTTGTACCAACGACTTATCAATTAAGAGTTTTTGTATGTTCCTACTTCAAAGAACTGAGTAAAGTTCAATATACCTATCATAGGTCTACTCCTTCCTTCACTTATTTTATTTATTTATTTATATACTTATTTAATTATTTATGTATTTATTTATGTATGTATATATATTTATGTATGTATTTACTTATTTACTTTATTTATTTATTTATTTACTTATTTATTTATGTATTTATTTATATATTTATGTATTTATTTATTTACTTATTTATTTACTTACTTATTTATTTACTTACTTATTTATTTACTTATTTATTTACTTACTTATTTTCTTATTTATTTATTTACTTTTTATTTATTTACTTAGTTACTTATTTACTTATCACTTAGTTACTTACTTATTTACTTATTTATTTATTTATTTACTTATTTATTTATTTATTCATTCATTCATTCATTCATTCTGGCAGAGCTAAGCTAGCAATCCTTCTCTTTCGCCCAGCCATATTGACTGAATACAATAGCCTTACCTATTACAGTAATAATTACAATAATATATAAACCTATTACAGTAATAATTACAATAATATATAAACCTATTACAGTAATAATTACAATAATATATAAACCTATTACAGTAATAATTACAATAATATATAAACCTATTACAGTAATAATTACAATAATACCTAAAAGTATTACAGCAATATGACAGTGAGCTGTAATTTTAATAGAAGAAAAGGGCACAAATGTGAATTAGTTTTTGCCGTAGCCTATTTAGAGACTTTCGTTGTTTTAGTTCATTTATTAAGTGGTAGCATTCATACTCTTTATTACACACGTAAGCACACACACACATACACGCACAATAGGCCTACAGATGGTTAATGGAAGCTTGAGCGAGTACACAGCTTTCAATGCGTGGTAATACGGCCTTAACTCTGCTAGCTGAAATAAATTATTATTATTATTATTATTATTATTATTATTATTATTATTATTATTATTATTATTATTATTATTATTATTATACCATATGACGAATCCTACGGTAAATAACCTTGTAGTTAATACAGCGTCGTTATAAAAACAGACTATAAAGGATTTCGTAGTATAAATTTTATCTTGAACATTTAAATCTGAGAAAGGAAAATGAAAATCTAAGAAAGAGGACACAATTACAGAGAGGAAATAAAGAATAGAGTAAATACACGAAAAGCAAACAAGGAAACAAAACAAAGAAGTGCAAACGAAAGAAAGTGAAGTAAGAGTGAAGGAAAGGAAGAAAGAAAAAAGAAAGAAAAGAGAAAATAATGGAAGTAATAAAGAAGAAACAAAGAGGAAAGAATGGATAGAAAATGAAGAGATGAAAATATAAAGAGACTGGGTTAGAAGGAAACAAAGAATGAGATATAAAATTAAAAGCGAGAAAAGTGGAAGAAATAAAGAAGGAACAAAAATGAGAAGAGGAAAAATATAAAGAGAGTTGGAAAGTAAGAAAGAAAGAAAAAAAGAGGAAAAGTGTGGAAACTAAAGAAACACAAATTTGAAAGAAGAAACAGAAATTGAGGGGAGGGGAAATATAGAGTGGTAAGGAAAGACAGAGAGAAAGGAACAGAAAGAAATAAACGGAAGAAAGAACACAGGAAATAAGTAAAAAACAAAATTGGGAGAAGTAAGAGAAAATAAAAAGAGGGAATATATAAAGAGATTGGGAAGGAAGGAAAGAATGAGAATAAATATAAGAAATAATAGAGGAAATACAAAATGAAAGAAGCAGAAAATGAGAAGAGAGGAAATATAGACAGAGTGAGAAGGAAGGAAAGAAAAGGAATAAAATGAAGAAAGAATGCAGGAAATAATGAAAAAACAGAAACTGAAGAAGAAACAGAAAATGAAAAGAGAGGGAAAATGTAAAGAGAATGAGGAAGAAAGAATAAAAGAAAAATAATAAAATGGAGAAATAATGCAGGAAATATTGAAAAAACAAAAATGAAAGAAGAAACAGAAAATAAGAAGATGGAAAATATAAGAGAATGAGGAAGAAAGAATAAAAGACAGAAAAATAATAAAATGGAAAAAGAATGCAGGAAATAATGAAAAACAGAAATGAAAGAAGAAACAGAAAATAAGAAGATGGAAAATGAATAAAAGACAGAAAAATAATAAAATGGAGAAAGAATGCAGGAAATATTGAAAAAACAAAAATGAAAGAAGAAACAGAAAATAAGAAGATGGAAAATGTAAAGAGAATGAGAAAGAAAGAATAAAAGACAGAAAAATAATAAAATGGAAAAAGAATGCAGGAAATATTGAAAAAACAGAAATGAAAGAAGAAACAGAAAATAAGAAGATGGAAAATGTAAAGAGAATGAGGAAGAAAGAATAAAAGAAAAATAATAAAATGGAGAAAGAATGCAGGAAATATTGAAAAAACAAAAATGAAAGAAGAAACAGAAAATAAGAAGATGGAAAATGTAAAGAGAATGAGGAGGAAAGAATAAAAGAAAAATAATAAAATGGAGAAAGAATGCAGGAAATATTGAAAAAACAAAAATGAAAGAAGAAACAGAAAATAAGAAGATGGAAAATGTAAAGACAATGAGGAAGAAAGAATAAAAGACAGAAAAATAATAAAATGGAGAAAGAATGCAGGAAATAATGAAAAAACAGCAATGAAAGAAGAAACAGAAAATAAGAAGATGGAAAATGAATAAGAGACAGAAAAATAATAAAATGGAGAAAGAATGCAGAAATATTGAAAAATCAAAAATGAAAGAAGAAACAGAAAATAAGAAGATGGAAAATGTAAAGAGAATGAGAAAGAAAGAATAAAAGACAGAAAAATAATAAAATGGAGAAAGAATGCAGGAAATATTGAAAAAACAAAAATGAAAGAAGAAACAGAAAATAAGAAGATGGAAAATGTAAAGAGAATGCAAAGAAAGAATGGAAGATAGAAAAATAATAAAATGAAGAAAGAATGCAGGAAATAATGAAAAAAAAATGGAAGAAGAAACAGAAAATGAGAAGATGGAAAATGTAAAGAGAATGGCAAAGAAAGAATGGAAGACAGAAAAATAGTAAAATGGATAAAGAATGCAGGAAATAATGAAAAAAAATGGAAGAAGAAACAGAAAATGAGAAGATGGAAAATGTAAAGAGAATGGCAAAGAAAGAATGGAAGACAGAAAAATAATAAAATGGAGAAAGAATGCAGGAAATAATGAAATAAAAATGGAAGAAGAAACAGAAAATGAGAAGATGGAAAATGTAAAGAGAATGGCAAAGAAAGAATGGAAGACAGAAAAATAGTAAAATGGAGAAAGAATGCAGGAAATAATGAAAAAAATGGAAGAAGAAACAGAAAATGAGAAGATGGAAAATGTAAAGAGAATGGCAAAGAAAGAATGGAAGACAGAAAAATAATAAAATGGAGAAAGAATGCAGGAAATAATGAAAAAAAAAATGGAAGAAGAAACAGAAAATGAGAAGATGGAAAATGTAAAGAGAATGGCAAAGAAAGAATGGAAGACAGAAAAATAATAAAATGGAGAAAGAATGCAGGAAATAATGAAAAAAAAATGGAAGAAGAAACAGAAAATGAGAAGATGGAAAATGTAAAGAGAATGGCAAAGAAAGAATGGAAGACAGAAAAATAGTAAAATGGAGAAAGAATGCAGGAAATAATGAAAAAAAAAATGGAAGAAGAAACAGAAAATGAGAAGATGGAAAATGTAAAGAGAATGGCAAAGAAAGAATGGAAGACAGAAGAATAATAAAAGGAGAAAGAATGCAGGAAATAATGAAAAAAAAATGGAAGAAGAAACAGAAAATGAGAAGATGGAAAATGTAAAGAGAATGGCAAAGAAAGAATGGAAGACAGAAAAATAGTAAAATGAAGAAAGAATGCAGGAAATAATGAAAAAAAATGGAAGAAGAAACAAAAAATGAGAAGATGGGAAATGTAAAGAGAATGGCAAAGAAAGAATGGAAGACAGAAAAATAGTAAAATGAAGAAAGAATGCAGGAAATAATGAAAAAAAATGGAAGAAGAAACAGAAAATGAGAAGATGGAAAATGTAAAGAGAATGGCAAAGAAAGAATGGAAGACAGAAAAATAATAAAATGGAGAAAGAATGCAGGAAATAATGAAAAAAAAATGGAAGAAGAAACAGAAAATGAGAAGATGGAAAATGTAAAGAGAATGGCAAAGACAGAATGGAAGACAGAAAAATAGTAAAATGAAGAAAGAATGCAGGAAATAATGAAAAAAAATGGAAGAAGAAACAGAAAATGAGAAGATGGGAAATGTAAAGAGAATGGCAAAGAAAGAATGGAAGACAGAAAAATAATAAAATGGAGAAAGAATGCAGGAAATAATGAGAAACAAAAGTGGAAGAAGAAACAGAAAATGAGAAGATGGAAAATGTAAAGAGAATGAGAAAGAAAGAATGAAAGAAGGATAAATGGAAAATACTATAGCAGGATATAAAGAAAAAAATAAAAATGAATGAAGGAACAGAAAATGAGAAGGAAAATGTAAAGCGTGAAAGAGATACAAAAGAAAGGCAGAGAAACAAAAACAAGAAATAAATGACAATAGAAGAGGAAAAGTGAGTGGAAGGAAGTAAGAAGGAATAAGAATGGAAAGAAATGAAAAATAGACGAGAATTAAAGGATAAACTGAAGAGAAAAGAAGGAAGAAAGGAAAAGGAATGATAGGGGAGCAGTGAAATAAAAAATAAACAAAGAAAGAAAGAGGAAAGAGAAGCAAAAGCGAGGAAAGAGTAACGTAGAGGGCAGTAAAGAATTGAAGTGGAAAGAAATGAGTTATAAGACGAAAAGAAGGAAAGTGAATCTCCAAGAACAAGATAATTGCCGCGCGGCCGATCCCCAAGGCTGTGAGAGTTGAGTCAGGTGATGTCAGTATCTCACGACGCACGGCAAGGTGCGCATCTCGCTGCCTCGCTGTTCCAGTAAGTAGCCTACTGTGTGTGCTCTCATTGCGACGACGCACGTAATCCATTTGTGGTGACCAAGATCTGATGCGAGTTCCAAGACGTATCGGCGGGCGATTGTGTGTGCAAGTGCGTGTGCGAAACTATTTACGTGCGTGAAAATCTAACTCGCGACATGTTTAGATACCAGCACGCTTTCTCCCGGCATGATGGCCTTTCTATTAGCTTGACTCAACACATTTAAATAATTGTGATAATGTGGCATTGAGTTTATTCATTGTAACTTCTAAACTGTCCTCACTAAGCATGCAAATACCGGTAATTTATTAACTTGAATTAAATAATATAAATGGACACACTTTTACTTGTTCGCAAACAATTAATGACATCATCTTCAAGAGAGTTAACGAAGGACTAATGTCTTAATTAACAACTCTTCAAACTTTCCTCAATGTGGTAGGTCTTCACCTGAATTCTTATGTGATGATAAGTCGTTATTAAGTACGCAGAAGTGTGCTAGAAGCTACTCTTTCAGCGAATAGCTATTTTCTCGATTTCTTAAGAATAACTAACTTCTCAGCACTATTTTTAGACATTTGTCATACCGAATCTTATTTATCCAATATTTATTTAGTAACACATGCAAAATTTACAGCTGCATTCGAATCTCAAGAGGGCATACATATGCAAGGTGGGTCAAAAGTCGCTTTCCTCAATAATTCGTTCTTAGGTTTCATACTTGTACACATAAACAGATATTGGGGAAAGCGACTATTGACGGACCTTATATGTTTTCTTCTACGATAGTGCGAAAAGTTGCATTTTACCTTACTGTTGTCAGTGTTGTCAGCGAGTCTTTAAACACTAGTGCGTAAAAAAGTAAGTAATCACTTTAGCCACTGCTATTCATTTTATGCACTGCCAAAGAATAGTAATATGCGTTACAAGAGCGGTATGTTGAAGTTTTCATGTTCGAGGAAAAGTTTGAAAAAGCGAAACGTAGTTGAGCTTTTTTTTAATTTCCGGGAATTGAAAGAAAACATACCGCTCGTGTATTGTACATTATTTTGTGCGAAGATCGTTTATTACATACCTGAAAGAGGAATTTCTAATTAGTTGCAATGAAATCTCCATCTTGGTTTCTGTTCAATGACGGCAAACTTGCAAAACAAAAATATCTATCTTCAACATTGTTGCTTTAAAATGTTTTCTGTGTTTACTATACTCCAGCAGGCCGTGATATACGCCTGTCTTCCCCCCCCCCCCCAGTCTTTGGAATCTTGTTGATTTTTTCACGGCTTCCTTAATGTTACTTGCATCACGAATGCAATAACTTTAGTGGAGTTGTAGAGTTTACTTAATTTTTGCAAATATTTAAAAACAATAATTAACAGTGCAATTTAGGTGAAATTGCAGTGGTAAGTTTCCAATTTATAATTATTACTATATTGAACGTCTCTAAAAATAATATGTTAGAAGCCTAAAGCAGTAAAATCAATATGTCACTTAAGTGGTAAGAAGAGGGAAATTGTTATGTGTGTTAGGTTGGGAATACTGAATGTGGAATTTTAGACTTACCGCGGAAACCAAGCAAATACGCACGATCTCGCACAAAATATATTGTAATATTCAGTGTAAAAGCTTCATTCAGTAAGAAATTAATGCATTACCTCCATCTTTCATACATTACACGTAACACAAATAAGTAACAAATTTAACATTCGTATCTACATTTTTTTAGCCCGTATTATTCTGAAGTTACATGTAGTAGGCCTGCTCATTGTAACAAGATTTATCGTTCAACTGTTCTTAACCTCTTTGTTGATTATATGGCCGGTTTAGACGGTCATAAAAACGTTATCATGAATAAAACAGGTTGTAATTCCATGGATACTTATTAGTTAATGGTTGTGAGTTCAGACGGCTGTGATAATCGTGATCTGATAACCTCTCCAACTTTAAATATTTATTTACATGTAAATTTGTGCTATCGTAGGAAAAAAAAAACATTGTATGACACATATTCATAAAGTTATCTTTTTGGCCCTCGTGTGTTTGTGAAATTCAGCTTCCCCTTGTTTCACAGACTTTAAGATCGTGACAAAAAGAACTTGTATCATAACTATTTTCATACAGCAGCATTATAAACAGTCTGTTGTTTCTCAAAATCGTTCATATAATGACATTTATGGCACGCGTGCAATAAAATTTTCATAGCAACAATTACGTCATTAACTGGTTTATAGTTATAACAATACTAAGCCATGATATCAGTATTAATAATTAAGGCAAAGGATTTCTAAATGAAAATAAATATTTTGTTAATCAATAACGCAGTCTTATTTCTGAATATTAAAATTAAACGTAAAATGAAGTGTAAAATTTAACCAACTGACCTGTTCTGATAGATTTGGTGCAATAAAAATACCACGAGTGAAGTGTCAAATTTAATCAAATGGCCTGTTCCGGTATATAGAGTGAACCGTAAGTAATGTCATTAATTCAGGAGGTTATTCTTTGAGATATTTCAAATAAAAGAGTTTAACACATTTTTGCTTTCTTTTTTAGATAAAAATTGTTTTATATGAAACATTTCATAGCGTGTTTTAGGAAAGCCATTGATTTAATTCCCAATATGCTCAGTCAGTGTATTATGATGGTTGAAAGATTTTTAGTTTTGTCCTTTAAATATGCGGAAATTTTAATGGAAAAAATATAACAATGTAAAACTCCTTTGAAGAACGAAACGTTACAAATCAAATCTTGCTTTATAGGCTTTTTCTAAAATATCGGCTGGTAAATTGATTTCCATATTTAGCAACAATATCAATAAATTCAACAGACCAAACAGTGACGTCACGACTATATTACAGGCTTTTGTTCCAGAGCAACTGATTAGGAATTTGATATCATATTAGGCCTACCTATTTCATCATTATTAATTTAGTTATAATGCCGTTGTACGAAAAGTGTATGAAACTTGTTTATAATGTGACACAGTTATTGCATTCGTAAACATTAACCCATGCAATACAGTATATCATTGTAAACTAATTTCATAATGTAGCCTTGTCAATGTGATGGTCATCTGTTTTGTTACTACGTTACGTAGAAACCCGTTGCCATGCCCATGCCAAGCCATACAAATCCCACCATGTAATTAATTATCGACGAAGTTTGAATAGGGATCTAACGTAAACCTCGACAGGAATAAGAAACCACATCATTGACTCGATAAAGTTGTCGCTTGATGATCTGGGGAGATGATAAGAAGATTGGGAGTTAAAGATAACAGAAGAATTTAGAGAGATTGTGGACTTTGTGTCGTCCGGTGTTTTCGGAATATAAGAAGAGTCACTGACCCAAGAATCTTAGCCAACTTGTCTGTTGTTAATTGTAGAGCCCGAATTTCTGTGTAATTACTAGGGCTGGGATTTTCATGATTTAGCATATTTTTTTTATCAGGTCAGTGAGTTGCTAAAGTAAAAATCCCTTTTTTATGAAAAAAAGTAATTAAATTAAGGTACTTCGTTAGAGCATATTTGTGCATATTTGGCAATTTTATCCTAATACAGCATATTTTAATGATCTATTGCAGCGTTTCTCAAACTTTTTTGAAGTGGGGACCACTTTTTAAAGTCAGAACAGTTCCGCGGACCACCTTACTCTCGTTCCCTTCGAAAGCAAATTTATTATTTTCGTAGCATATTTTAAAACCAGCATACTTATATTTTAAAATTGAATTAAGGTTCTGTACTTTGGTCCTCTGTTATGAATTCAGGTGGTCCCTGGCTGGGTTACAGGCGCGGTGCCATATGTGCAGGGAAAAGATGTCGAGAAACACCACGCGTATAGTGCTTTAAATCCCTCTTTTGTTGCTGAGAGTAGAGTGGAAATTCTATAGACGGGTAGGGTGATAAATTTCATAAAATGCAGTACTGAGAGAAAAAGTGAAATTCGATTGCCATGTGTCATTTCCAAACTCTGAGATTTTAAGCTATAGTGTGATACGCAATTCGTTTGAATTTTATTTTTTCTTCTGTCTTTTTTGAAGGACCACAAGGGCAGACCTCAAGGACCACAGGTGGTCCGCGGACCATAGTTTGAGAAACGCTGATCTATTGTTCACACTCAACATATTTTTACCTTTTGAAGCTTTTTACGGACTAGTCTATGTCCAATATTGATTTCCTTCATTCTTTGAATTTCTTAGAATAATTTTCTTTAACTTTTCTCTGGTAAAATTTTAATATTTCTTTCCTCCCCTATTCTGTGGAATGTAAAATGAACTTTACCCTAAATGATCTCGAGTCACTACAAATATGTCTGTTATTTTCTCGCAGATAGAGGAAGAGGTGGCTAGACATCTCACTTGAAGCAACTGGATGTGGATGTAGGGAAAACTACTTTGTTGCCAAATTTTAGAAAGAGGAGGGTGTGTGTGTAAGAGACAGTGAGAGAATTAGAGTCAAGTGATACTGTTCATTTTAAATTTGCTCCTATTTTGTCAGTAGAAGTAGAAAAAGCTTTGTTAGTTGACAATAGACAATTTTCATTTGAAAATTTGCGCAAGTCATTGTATATTTCAACTTAGTTCTCATACTACAGATACAATGGAAGTTTATGAAAATAAGTTAGAATTTTCTGTTTTGAATAAAATTTATAAGCTTTGAAATCCCTAAAATTTCATTTTTTTTCTTTTTTGATTTTCATTCTAGATATAGTTTATATATCCAGAGTAAAATATAACAAAGTATCTAAATTTGTTATGAATATTTTTTATATTATAGCGCATATTTCTGGAATTTTTAGGTCATAAGTGCTTATTTTATATTGCATGTATTGGAAATTTTTAGGGGATAAATATCTAGCTCTATTCATTACGCAACCATCGGCGGGGTTAAGGGATTAGTGAACATGACTTGTCCTCTGGGCGTGAGTTGGAATTGCGATTGTGCATATTACCTGATTAGGCCTTATTCGAGGTGTAGTAGTAGTAGTAGTAGCAATATTCAATCTCCCGCGCCGTAGCGTCGTGATCTAAGATACCACACATAGGACTCGCGTTACGGAATGATCACTGGTTCGACTCCATATGGATGAAAAAACTTCCTCATGAATTTTGGTCAGTGTATGGAACCGGTGCTATCGCACCATCGTGTTGAATTTCTGGAGCTACGCTAGGTAACTAAATCCAGTTTCGAAAACCAACTATAACGGCTGGAGGAATCAACGTGCTGGTCACACATTATCCCCGTATTAGTTGGATGGTCTTTCATTTCTGCTGAGGAATGTGGACATGATGCTAACTGGTCCTTCATGGGCTGTCGTGCCTCTTAGTAGAATATACTTAACGGCGCTTTGAACTGCAGAGGATATTCAGCGTGCAAATTCAACGAGGATACATTTTTCCTCGATCCCTCTTATCAGGGACAGTATTCATTTATGTGCCTTTCACGGGACCCGCAGTTTTATCTTCCTCATAGAGCAAACCATGCCAAGAACGTTATAGCTTTTCAAAATTCATCGCCCTCATTCTACGAACTTGTGCAGAGAATGAAGCTGTGTAGTTGCCTCTTGTATATATCGTTATGTAACGAGTTTCCGTAGCGAAAAAGCATAGCATTTGTGTTATTCTCCTTTCCAACGCCAGCAGACAAAGACTTGATAATTGCTTTCCAGCGGTACAGAAAGTAATAAAACTCCACAGGTATGTGAGAATAACGTAATCATTAAAAGTTAGTTTATATTATTGAATCTTATGATGTTATTAAAAAGTACTCGCTGTTTCAAAATAATCTCCTCGTGTAATATATAGGATTAATCAGAAGTCAGGAAAAATTATTTTATATTAAAACATTTTCTGTTTAAATTATTTCGCAATAGTTGATGTCCACCGCTGTGGAGTAACGGTTAGCATGCATGACCGTGAAACTAACGGACCGGGTTCAAATTCTGTTTAGGGCAAGTTAAGGCTGGTTCACAATAAACCGAGAACGGAAACAACGAGAACGAGAATGGAATTAATGTTAAAATAAATGTATTTAAATGTGACCATTCTCAACAGTTAATTGTGAATGCTCACATTTAAATAAATTTATTTTAACAATATTTCCGTTCTCGTTCTCGTTCTCGTTCTCGTTGTCTGTTCCCGGTTTATTGTGAACCAGCCTTTACCTGTCGAGGCTTTTTTTTTTTTTTTTTTCGGATTTTTTCTTCAACTCATTAAGAGCAAATGCTGTGTAACTTTCGGCGCTGGTCCCTGGATTCATTTCGCGGCATTATCACCTTCAGGGACGTAACTTACGCAAGGAGGAGTTACCGGGTTTGAACCCCCCATTCAACGTTTTTTAACGACATATTTAGATTTGAATATTTTTTATTCATAATCGTTTTACCTTCTCTAATGTTTCACTGTCAGAGTAACAAAATCTACATCGACATAAGGCATAGTTCTCCTACTCCTCCTTCAATATAATTTCTAAGCTTGATGCTGCAGCACGTTCGAATTATAACAATGCTGTCTTTATTATAGAGAGACCTGCTGCCTAGTACGGACCTTGTATTAAAATGAAGGTGACACAGTATGAAATGTAACTTGTTGTGAAACATATCGAAAAGGTTGATAGTTCTGTAGTGCAGATGTTAAAATATTGTGCATTGTCGATTTTAAACTCATCTTAAGAGTGGCATTCACCCGTTCGTTAGAGTTCTGACTTCATTGTGAATCGTTCGTTTAACGTTTTGTGCATTTGGCAGTTAATAATTTTAATACTTACTTATTTACTGGCTTCTAAGGAACCCGGAGGTTCATTGCCGCCCTCACGTTAGCCCGCCATTGGTCCCTATCCTGAGCAAGATTAATCCAGTCTCTATCATCATATCCCATCTCCCTCAAATCCATTTTAATATTATCTTCCCATCTACGTCTCGGCCTCCCTAAAGGTCTTTTTCCCTCCGGTCTCCCAATTAATACTCTATATGCATTTCTGGATTTACCCATACGTGCTACATGCCCTGCCCATCTCAAACGTCTGGATTTAATGTTCCTAATTATGTCAGGTGAATACAATGCATGGAGTTCTGTGTTGTGTAACTTTCTCCATTCTCCTGTAACTTCATCCCTTTTAGCCCCAAATAATAATTTTAAT
Organism: Periplaneta americana; assembly: GCF_040183065.1. Classification (NCBI taxonomy): domain Eukaryota; kingdom Metazoa; phylum Arthropoda; class Insecta; order Blattodea; family Blattidae; genus Periplaneta; species Periplaneta americana. The sequence goes on along the minus strand of NC_091118.1, from coordinate 198,561,566 downwards.
AATGATATTAATAATAATACACTAAATTTAAAATGATAATGTAAATTGTAAATAATTTTAATAACGATATTAATAATAAGACACTAAATTTAAAATACTGATAATGTAAATAATTTTAATAATGACCCTCCTTGACAAAATTCTGCGTACGTCACTGATCAACTTCATCTGATTCGGATGCTAGATAACCATAGCAGTTCGTAAAATAACCAATTGAAAAAGAAAACTGTAGTTGAGATGGCAAACGAAATAAATAAGGTAATAGTAATTCAAGCTATTCTTGAATGAGTTAATGGTTCTTCTTTAAAATTCATACTAGAACATAATGGTTTCACTGTAGTTGATGTCCACAGGTGTGGAGTAACAGTTAGTATGCCTGACCGTGAAACCAGCTGATAATAAAATGTAATGGTAAAGGATCTTTGTGGCTCGATGTATGATGTTGACGATATTTCTTACTTTACTGCCATATTTTTTTTAATGGCTGATTTTATATAATCTATATTGTGTATTGTTTATATTGTGTATACCACTGCCACCGGGTGCTTGCCCACTTGCAGTGTAAATAAATACATACATACATATACAAGTAGAAGGGTGTATATTCCTCATCACAATACGATAGGCACTGCACTGCCTTTCGTTTTTATTTTTTACACGCTTTAATATATGGTTATATCGCGCGTTAGGATCTGTGGGTATACCAGTAGGCCGTTGTTATTATTGTTGAGTTCCTATTTTTGTTGTGTGTTGTAGATGGCTTGTGTTCACATAACTGATTCCAGATTTTGATTAATGTTTATGATATTGGTGCCTGAGGTGGTGATGAATCATGGTATGTTAATCTCCAATCCGGTATTTCCTTTGTGACTGAGGGAAACCATAAAAAAATCCCAGTCAGATTGGCCGGGCACGGAGTTTGAACCCAGGACCTCCCGAATACGAGTCACAAACGCACCATCTGCGCCAACTCGCTCAGCTAAGGCATGTTCTTGTTTTAGTTGATAAGTATGATATTCTGCATTACCTTTTGAAAGAAAATGTACTAGCTTTCTGTAGCTGTCAAATTGTTTTAGTCATAAGTTTAATTTCATTATTACATAATGTTTTATACTCTCGTGGGCGGGCAAAAGGGCTTAAGTCACTCTATGAAAAATTTACAGGAGGAATTTTCAAAGATTTAAACAACTGCTGTAAATACGAAAAGTGACTTGTTTCGGCCATTTCATGACTTTCTTTATTGTTGACGTCACTTGTTTTAGGATCTCTTTTAGGAAACTAGTATCAGTACCATATACTGATAAATGCTGGATTTATTTTACAATGTTTGTGACACCAGGAATGAACGCTGGGGGAAGGTTAGGGTCTTTTTGATATTTTTGAATTTTTATTAACATTATCACTTACTTGTTCAGGTTCTGTTCCAGAGCCAAGTTGCATTTCATTTACATTTTCAGTAGCTAGCACTGCATATGGGTTGGAATGTTCTAAATGTTGTCGCTTAACGGTAGTCAGCAAGGATTTTGGACCTCCTTGTTTTGATCTTTTAAAAGACTCCTTTACTTGCCAACCTTCATCAGAATCGGATTCAATGTCTTCTAAAGCATTGATAACTTCGTACTGCGCATGTGCAAGCTCTTTAGTAAGCTTATGTAGTGTTAAATTAACATTAGTGGTCATGATGAACATTACTAATAACGATAATTCACTAATAACATGGTAATAAATTGCATGTAACGCTAGGAATAGTCTATAACATGTACTTGAAAGAGATCATAGTAATGAGTATGCTAGGAACTTGTTTATCTGGCAACGCTTCAAGAAAAAGCTTTTATATTAATTTAAAATGAATCTTGAAATTCATAGTCGAACACAAAGAAAACATAATTAAGAACTTAAATCACAATAAAATTACAATCATATACTCTCAAAACTTTTGATTAAAACAAATAATAATTTAACAGCTATCGCCTGCTTGAACGCATCCGATATCCGATGGCTGCTTACACTGCCTACACAGTCTAGTATATACAGTCACGAAGCTTGAGTTGTTGAGGGTACTAGGAACAATAGACTGTGCCGGTACTATTTCGCATTGTCTGTGATGAGGCGATAGTAGCGATCCTAGTGGTTAGCAAATATGGATATATATCCCCTACGTATTGAGCTTCGTGACTGTATATACTAGACTGTGCTGCCTATTCTTAAGACCATTCTAACAATGCTTTCGCTGAATTGATAGATGGCAGCACCAAAAATACACCATGTTCATCCGTATGCTGCTCCAAACTAGAAACGTGTGTCAGAAACTCTTGTGGATAAATTCGTGAAACCTCTACTTAGTAATGTAAGGAAGTTCTACACAGAAAAAGTTTTCCAAATTTCTTTTTCTTTCAAGAGCAAATAATATAATGGATTAATGAAGAGGAAGAAGAAGCTATTAGAGTCGCGAAACAAAATAATAATTAATCACATAATATAAGCATAAAGCATAGGATCTATATCCACAAGCGATTCAGTAGCTGTTGGGAGCTGGCATCTAGCGACAATTTTTTCCTATCCATGTTACATGTTTGACCATTAAATGAGCAGGCAGTATAAGCAGCCATCGAATGCATGGATGCGTTCGAGCAGGCTGTGGTTTGTAGACATACCAAGCTCACAGCTTTCTTCATCACTATTTGAAGATCAAATGAAGCTTTAATTTAATTTTATTCTTAATGCGGGAATTGTTTACCGGTGTGTTTGTTAAGAAGGGCCATCGGGCGTCGTGGGGTTGTCGAGTGGCCTGCAAGAACCCCAGATTTAACACGTTGAATTTTTTTCTATGGGGATACCTTAAAGAAAAAGTGTACGCCAGGAAATATTGGGATGTGATTATTTTATAAGCGATCATTCGAAAGGAGTGAGGGCATTACAGAACGTTCAGCGACGTCTGGAAAAATGTGCAGCAAATGCTGGTGCTTACTACTGTTTGGTTCTAATTTGATTCTGTCATGTAATGTCATTTATGTGTAATAAGTAGATGAAAAGATGGATATATACAGAGTGTATCAAAACATGTGGGAAAGCTCTGGGGAATTGATAGAGGACCTGAAAACAAGCAAAAAAAGTTCGTATAAACATATGGTCAATTTCGCTTAGTTTTTTAGTTACAGTAATTGTTTGTGGTGTACATAATATCTGTGATGATAAAGTTTAATTAACAGCTTACAGTACTTTTTTCATATACAGAAAGTGGTCAAAATGGCCACCATGAGCTTTAATACAGGCTTCTGAGCGCCACATCATCGACTGCCTTACTCTCTCTCATATTCCAGGCGTCTGTCGTATCTGCTGACATCCTTCTTCAAGTCGCTGGAGAAGAATTTCCGACGTTATCAATACGGCTGGAATACTCAATGGCCATTAAGTGACCTCATAAGTAGAAATCCAATGGATTGAAGTCGAGAGAACGAGCAGGCCAGAATGTCGGTCCCTCACGATCTATCAATTTATTAGGGAATCGTTGAAATCACATGTGGCTTCTTTATCATCACAGATATTATGTACAGTAGTGGCAAAAAACCGGACCGACCCTTGTAGCTGATACAAAAGAATCCTGTGCTGTGTATTGTGTCAAACTGTGGTAATTTCAATATGGATAGTGAAGCCAGGGGTATGTACTGCTATTTAATGTAAAAATACGCAGTTATCTTTGCCGAATAGAGGTAGAAATGTAATATTGATGCCAGATGAAAATAAAACTCTCAAAGTTTTTTCGTCTGTAAGTTTGAGGCACTGAAGGAAACAAAAGACGGTAAGAATCGAACAAATGCAATAAATTTCATTGTTACAATTAATTATACAAGATGGATGTGTTTTGTGATAGCAAAATTTGAATCTGTGACTCTGAAATCAGCTACAAGAGTCGGTCCGGTTTTTTTTTCCACTATCATACACAGCAATGACTGTAACTAAAAAACTAAGCGAAATTGATCATATATTTATATGAACTTTTTTGCTTGTTTTCGGGTCTCTTTCAAGTCTCCAGAGCGTTCTCACATGTTTCGATACACCCTGTATATGGGTCGCCCTGTGTATTATTCATTCTATTAAGTCCACACTTGAAGGACATGAACAGCATTATTTTTCCACCGCTTATATCCCAGGAAAAAATACGCTAATTATTTCTTAGGTTGAGTGATCTCCAGGTTGTTTCTGAAATTAATGTGAAGATAAAAAACTTTACCATTATCCGGGATCAAACCTTTGCTCTTCCAATTAGTTGCCAGACGCTCTACAGTTTGAACTGACTCGACTGAAAGAGCCTCAATTCTTTGTTACATAAACAGTCGTATTGTAATGAATAGACTCGTTACATAAGCATGCGGTCCTACGCTATAGTCCGAGCGTCAGCCTTCATAGTCACAAATATAGAGGTCACGGACTCGATTCCCACCATAAAACTCTAATTTTATTTCCTTCCTCCATTGTGATTAGGCTTTTGTTCCTTGACATGTGTTTTGACGTGACTAAGAACGTACTTATTAGAAGTACAAACAGGAAAATTTCTCATTTCATTTGTTAATAGGATGCAGTGATAAGATAGAAGCTCATCCGTAGTAGTATTGCTGTTGGACTATGTAAGAGGAGGCAATGATATCATCCACCGAACAAAGAAATAGTCCCACACCTGCGGAGTAACCAGGGCCGGATTTGAGTATAGTGCCGCCCTTAGGCAGTGCTAAAATTTGCCGGTCCCCAACTCCCACAAAGAATTTATAAGCAGCTATTATACAGGTCATGTTTAGTTTAAATTACGTAGTTTAAAATTAAATGTTACAATTCAGAAAACAATAAATTACTGGAATCAAAATACATGCATCTTATTTGTGAATTATAAAGGTTTCCTTTGCACTTTCTTCACAGAGACAGCATTGATGATGTCATCAAAGCCGATCTGACGAAGCCTAACAGACTCGATGCAAAGAAACATATTCAAACTTATTCATTGTTGAAACAAAATTGATTTGTGAAAGCAGACTGTGATTTATTCTTATTATTCTTGGTTTTGTTGGTGATATAATTATTACGAGAACTTCTTACTTCAAAAGGAAGTATAAAGTAAATTGAAATAAACCCCAACTCTTTGCGGAATAAACCTTTCATATCAAATGTAATATAGTGCACATGATGGAAATTGATTAAATATTATTGTTAACGATATAATTGGAAATGTAACAGAGTTGTGATTACTATTCGTAGCGATAAATTATAAACACATATTCAATTTGATTTTCAACAATGAATCCTTGTTTATACAAGCAGTTAAATTTAAGCAGTTTCATATTATAATAACGTTTCAAATTTTTCAAATTCAAATTTCAAATTTATTTACAATTTACATTTGAAATGAATACATATGAATAGATACCCGAAATGAGCATATGCTCGTGCTCGGGTAAGCCTACAGTCCAATAGTTTACATAAATTTTACAGGGATCAAATAATAATGCTGATGATAGAAATAATAGTAACAATAGTAGTAGTAGTAATAATAATAATAATAATAATAATAATAATAATAATAAAATAATCGTGACAGAAATGATACAAAGATTGTAATACAAAATAATTCATTAATAATAATAATAATGATAATAATAATAATGATAATAATAATAACAATAATAGTGATAAAACAAAAATATTTAGAATAATAAAATAAATACTAAGACGGATAAAATAAAATATAAAACCACTAGCGAGAGTTAACACAACTTAAATAAGCATATAATAACCGGAAAAAAATGACGAACTCGAAAATCAACAGAAAAGTTCGTTGTATCGCAGACAACAGCAACCCCCGTACTGACATTGTGTTGTGCATTAATGGTAGTAGGGGGGAGCCGAAAGTCTACGTAAGTGCCATTCTCTTCGAATCTTCTCGTACAATCATGGGAAGTTAATGCTGCAAAAACAAAATGTCTACGAGCCAAACTGTTCATTATTACCAGGATAAATACATTAATAATACTGAAATATATTAATCTAGTTTCAGTTAAGATCTCCCCTTTTGTGCAAGAGGTATCATATCAAAATATTTTATGAATGGCGGGGAAAATATAAATTTCAATAACTTTCTAGTGACAAGATATAGTGACAAGTACAATCAAGTGTATCTGTGGCGATGCTAAGAAACCATTTATTGGAGATATACATTGTTATTAATTAAGAAAATGATCTATTTATATTTATTACAATGTTTTATCTTATAGGTTACGTGCATCCGATAAATACAGTAAAAATTAGTACCATATAATGCTAGTAACAATAAAAAAAATAAATTAAATAAATAAAAATAAATAAATAAAAAATAAAATTGATCAAATATCATACAAAAATTTTCACTTTATTTTTAAACTTAAGAATGTGTAAATTCCTTAGGTCTGGATTATTTTTCAATACTGAATTGTATAGTCTTGGTCCACAATTCCTACTGTGTCTTAATCCAGCTGTAGTGTGGCATTTAGGTTCTGCCAAAAGAATTGGGACATTTCTTCTGGTGTTATGTATATGTTTTTCAGTTATGAAATTCATTCGATTTTTGTGAAAATAAATTAGTACTGTATGTTTATATATTTGTTCAATTTTTAGTACTTGGAATTCAGAATAAATAAATTGTGTCGGATAATCAAGTGGTTTATGCAGACAAATTTTGATGATACGTAAATAACGTGATACTGATATTACAATATAATAAATGCAGCTGCACATTTTCCTTTTACTCTCGCCGCGACCGCGACAATGCGACTGCCGACTTCCACAAGGTGCTCAAGAACAAATTTCTGAAAAAAATTATTAATAAGTGTTTTAAAAACAAATTTCATTATAAAATGAGAGAGAGAGAGAGAAAATGCCGCCCCCTGGAAATTGCCACCCTAGGCAACTGCCTAGGTTGCCTAGGTCTAAATCCGGCACTGAGAGTAACGGTTAGCGCGTCTGACCGCGGAACCAGGTGGCCCGGGTTCGAATCCCGGTCGGGGCAAGAGGTTTCTGCCGGGATTTTTTCTAAACCAAGTATGAGCAAATGCTGGGTAACTATCGGTGCTGAACCCCGGACTCATTTCACCGGCATTATCACCTTCATTTCATTCAGACGCTAAATAACCTTAGATGTTGATACAGCAACGTTTTAGGCCTACAGCAAAACCCTATAATAAGTTTTGATAAGTGAATATCAGTTAAGAATAATGCAAATTGTGGCGCATGTAAAGCGATTCAATATTTTAATAATATATTATAAAATGCAAACCACTTACCATAGGTGGATGAAATTTTGTAAATTTGTCAATAGTATATGCCGGTGATCAAAATTAGGTGAATCTAACTTCATAAGTATTGCAGTTATTGATTTCAGTATTGGGAACCATTAAAAATATGTAACTTGGAAATTTCAGTAGGCTATAGTGTCTCCTTAAAATTACTTTTTCCACCTACATCACATATTTCAGGAATTGACGTTAAATCCATTTTCCGAGGTCTTCAGTATATATCCACGAATGTTTTGAAGCTCAAACATTTGGTGTGACACGAAACTCTATTGAGTAGTAGAGAGTATACCACAGTGTTGATTGAAAAATTCGTATGGTAATAATGGGGCGATGATGTAAATATTTTGTATTTATGGCATGGAAAACGGGAACACCCCGAGAAAACTTGATCCCAACTTCTTCTGCATTAGGCTATACATAAATTCAACCCTGACCCAAAGAGATTTATGTCGTACCTCCGGTATAGAAAGCTGACTCGATAATGGGTTCATTATCGTAATTATAAGAAGTCATAATTGACCCCTGTTTTACGTTTCTAACCTCGTCTTACAAATTACAGTCTTTCCAAGAAGTTTCCATTCCATTAGACTTGTGTATGCACTTACTATTTGCTACGTGTGAAGTTCGCCCACAGACTACGACTCTGGTTGTGTAATTTGTCTCTCTCAGGTGCAAATATTGCCCTCCCCACAGGTAACACTTACGTAACACATGCTATGTTTGCCTCACGCACACTGCCCCAAGGTTCGTCATAATGGACCTTATTCGGAACCGAACCATATATCACAATTGCATCGAATTTGTTTTCTTTTTGTACTAAAACTTTCAGAAATAAATTTCATCCGTTGCTCAGACCTTCTCGTTGGTTTGTGTGAAATTGGTACTTTGGAAATAAATAATCATATTCCGTCCTTTATACATGCGATTTACATTTTTTTCTGTATTCATTGATTTGTGAACTTTTATTTTTAACTTTTAATTTCAATCTTATCTCGATCGTATGCGGAGAATAACAGGAAATCGGAAAATAGGAAAGATTGGAGAATGTTGGGTTTGCAATATAAAAACCTTCCCTTGGACATAAAACTATGACTGAGTTTCATTTCTTTCACTGCTTCGTTCATGTACCAATGAGTTTTAGCCAATCAAAACCATATATCCATTGCAATCTTGTCGCACTTTATGTTTAGATATTATCTATTTTCATTGTTTCCTTAACAATACAGTTGGCCCTCATATTGCGTATTGGCGTCGTTAGTAAGTGTAAATGTTAAATATCTTAATAATAATAATAATAATAATAATAATAATAATAATAATAATAATAATAATAATAATAATAATCTATTTTTGTATTGTAATAATAAGGTGATTATATCTTATCCTTTTATTAATTATTTATGTATTATTATTCGCGGAATAATCTTATTCGAATATAACGCGAGTACTAATTTCTTTGAAAATTTCACTCGCGCTACCGATTGCAAATTATCGACGACATGAGAACAGTCTAATGATGTTAAACCTAATAATTATCGCAAAAATGTAATTTCACCTACCTCTAATCTTCAATTTTCTCTTTGTTTTAATGCCCATGTTTATCTTCCGAATAAAAAAAAATGTTTTGCTGTTATATTACAAGGTGCAATCAATGTATTTCCGAACTGCACTCATACTTGTTGTACCATTAAACAATCATGCGCTGAAGATCTTTGCTTCCATGCCAGTTGAGTCAGTCTATCAAATAGCATCAGATTGTCTTTAAGAACTGAGCTTCTTTCTACACGTGATTTTGTGCAAACATATCAAGGAACTGGTGTGTGGATAAGCTTCAGGGCTTCTACCGCGTTGTCTTGGTGTTATTGACTGACGTTTCGACCTCTGTGTTGTGGTCATCTTCAGAGCAGTTGTTAGATAAGGAAATAGTCTGCCAGCTCTTATATATATATATATATATATATATATATATATATATATATATATATATATATATATATATATATATAGTACATCACAACACAGCGGTCGAAACGTCAGCCAATAACACCAAGACAATGCGGTAGAAGCCCTGAAGCTTATCCACACACCATGTACACCAGCCGCGGAAGCCTACGCGAACACATATCAAGGAACTATTGTGACTTCTCCTGAAATGTCTCCATATACGCCTTATCACTAGTCTTCTTCTCTGACTTTCAAGTTATGTATTGAGTATAGATTACAGGCGTTTCCCTGGTTCTAGATAACTCATTTAGAAGTCGCATGTTTACCTTCTGTATTTTTCTTGCGGCAACCATGGTCTTCGTCTTGTTTACATTTATCTTCATTCCACTGCTCAAGCTGTCATTTTTCTCCTGTAACATATCACTTAGTATCATCTCCTCTTCTGCTAACAACGTCATATCGTCAGCAAATCTTATGCACTTTTATTCTTCTTCCTCCCATATCCTGAAAACAGTTCTTCACCAAATTCTCCAAGTAGATGTTGAACAGGGTAGATGATAAAGGACATCCTTGCTGTATTCCTCTCCCTATTTCACTTCCTTCAGACATTTCTTCTCCTATCCTGACTTTGACTCGTTGTTTCATATAAATGTTACTGAACAGCCGCCTGTCTTTCCAATCCAGATTTATTTTCTTAAGGATGTTCATCATTTTGTTCCAATCCACTCTGTCAAACGCCTTTTCTAAATCAACAAATACTACATACACTTCTTTATTCTTCTCTAGGTATCTATCGCGATTGTTCGTAGTGGTCCAATTGCATCCTTTGTTTCTTTTCCTTTTCTGAAGCCAAACTGCTCTTCTTCCAAATATTCTTCCATCTTAGAATATGAACGTCGATTCAGTATTCGCAGGAGAATCTTCGCCGAGTTTTCGAGATAGTAAATGATGAAAATTATTCAATTACTGTATAGCATTATTTACATTATTTTGACTTGCTGAATAAAGTCGACATAGTCTCCTTGCGTAAATTTGATTGCTTACGGAGTAATTGCTAACGCTTCCACAGATGACCGACTGAGACCTTCCTGAGCTCTGTTCATCTGGAAGTGTGAAGTACTCAAATTCTATAAGTCCAAATCCATTTTTTAATTAGCTATTTACGGACGGAGCATAAATTGCGAAATTATTTGGTGTCGGTTGGACATCAGATAACGAGGTGATATTTAATGAGATGAGACAGCATTTGCCTAAATTACCTGACATTCGCCTTACATGAAATAAGCCCAAGCGAGATTCCAACATACGTCCGATCATTACCACAGATCAGATCAGCTGAATTAATTGCCTCCAGTGGCAGGTTCATAGTCAGTGATGGCGAATTACCTGGCTGACTAGTTTTGATGCTTCGGAGATTGACGGACATCACATCGAAACTAGTCAGCCAGGTAATTTACCATAATATTAACACAGTAAAGCAGTTATTACCTAATCAGTGAAAAATCTTGGCTAAATTTTGTCTAAATCCATCCATTCAAGGATAGGTTATTTTACGCGCTGTAAATCTGCAGCATTGGGCTGCTGGCCTTCTTCCTTCCCGAAGTAATAAACTTGTCATTCATAAAATCATTGACCTCGCACGAATTCGAACCCGTGAATGTAGGATGTAAAATATACCAAGCTCCAGACAACCTAGTAAGATTTCATGCATGAAATTTTAGTACTGATATTTCTCTCACATTTGTGTGCCGAAATAGTCGTGGATCGAACCCGAGCCACGGCCTCTCGACGACCTTGACTACGGAGATCGCTTCTTGAGAAGACCTCAGCTGATGAGCACGCTGCAGTCAGGATTACCAACATGATTATAAAATGCTGCGTCAGGATGTGACATAGATGTCGGGAGTTTTCATTTCATTTTTTTTTTCTTCAGACCTTGTTGTGCACAGTGGCAGTGAGGTTGCGCGAAAACCAAGATTGTGGGTTCGATTCTCGCCTAGATCGAGATTTTTTCCGTTGTCAGTGTAATTCCCTGTGTTGTCTCAGGGTGAAGTCGCGGTGTCGTATTTACCCCATTGATCACTTGTACCTTAGAACGAGAACAACTCAAATATGACTAATGTGTAGTGTTGCCATATTTTGAAACATAACTTCGCATACCAGCTAGGCAAAATTTTCGTATTTTGACTGAAATTCTCATATGTTTACTTAAGGGGAGTTTGTACACCGAATTTTGACCAAAAAAAATGAAATTCTGGTTTTTATCGTTCTCGGTAGTTTAATATGTGTAAAATGATAATATGATTTTATTTCTTCTAATTGTCAGCTTTTAGCCTATCTTCAGCAAAAATATTGTAGTAATTCTTTATGCAAAAAATGATATCAATGATTGTTTTGCCAACTGCTCAGTGGAATTTCAAATTTATTTAACCGGTTGTATACATAAACGTATGTTACGTATGCCCTATTTTTTCTACATTTGTATCTTTTATAACTTCTGAGAAAAATGTACCCAAAATTGAGGAATTTAACATTGTAAGATTTGGAAGTACAGACTTCCCTTAAAAACACTTATAGAATTGAAATAATCCTGCCGATTGAAAGGGGCGATAGAGTACACTTAAATGAATAGAAAACCTATATTACGTTTTGTGGTTAAGTGCACGGTTAATAAGAAAATTGAGTTGGAAGTTTCAGCACTCTGGAAACATCGCCGCCTCTTTCTACTCGTAATACAAATGCAAGAGGTCAACGAACTCAGATCCGTCTGCCTTAGTTAACTACCTCCCATCTCCCTCTCTGGCTACAATGTTGCAAGCTGGTCGCATCGGTCATTGTCTTAAAATTAGTGGCTTTTAAATTAAATTTACACGAAAACCGTCCACGCTATTGAAATACGCCAGAGGGATAAATGTTTCTTTAATAGATTTCCTATCGATATGGACAAAAATCACTATCCTACTCGCAATATTTACCGAATAAGAGAATGTTAAACATTTGGGGGAAAAAATAAAACTTTTTTTTCTCGGGAAGCTGTGGACTTCCCACCAATATGACATTACACTTTTTTCTTTACGTTCAACATGAGCTATTCGCTCTTGAAATCTGCAGAGTTATTTCACTTCCACCCTGTGTATACTGCATAACCTACTTGGAAGTGAGAAAGAGGGTTGCAATATATTTTTAAGGATAATGTTATTCTGTTATAATTCAACATGGGCGCGAAATACAAGCTTAGTATTATAGTCCCGTCGCTCTAATTTCCGGCAACCAATCACGTTGCAGGTCGGCTACATTTAAAAGTGTGCGTCTTGTGATTCGCTGATGAAGACGTCATTCATTTCTTAAGGCTCGATAAATACTTAATATAATCGCCCACTATTTTGGCTCTTTCGTTGGCGTTTGCAGAAAGCACACGAGGACGTTATTTGCCGCTCAATTATTTGCTGAATTACAGTGCGTTTGATTTATTATCATAGGAGCTACGATATAATAATGTTTAATGATGTGGCAAATAGATTCCTCATCTGGTAGCTCGGCAACGAAAGAACGAAAATGGCGAACGATACTACCTACCTAGACTTTATAGAGCTTTGACTTCCTAAGACGTAAGCAAAGGGGAGGAGTCACGCCGGGAATAACAGCGTCGCGACTATAATCACTAAGGGTGCTATGCATAGACATTTCGCTAGCCCACGCTACGAGCGTGCTAGACTAGCTCCGACTATCGACTGATTACTTGTACATGATTCATATCACATAATTTCGCTAACACTGGTTTATGAATACGAAAAACTTTAGTTCGCTGATCATCCAGCGGAAGCCCGCGCTAAGAATGTCTATGAATATGGCCCATACAGATAGACAAATAAAAATAGCAATATTTACGGGATATTCTCATGTGATTATTTATACTGCGGTTCTCAAAGTGTGGGTCTCGATCCCCTGCGGGATCATGTAACGAGCCGAAGGGGGTTGCGAAATGATTTACAAAATAAAATACATGTATATTTTATTTATAAACATAAACAACGTTACGCATAAAAATGAAAAATTTTTTCATTAATAGTCAAGTAAAAAATAATTATTGTGATAAATATACTTGTGTTTGAAAAAAAAGTGGCTTCTCAAATCTGGACAAAATATTCGATACGCACTTTATTTTGATAATCATAGACAAGTTACTTATTTTGCATAAATAGAAGGTTGCAAATTTATCAGAACTTTGACAACTAATTTTCAAGCTCGAGGTAGGCTATTCTATTCAGCCAAAACTGGTCAATGCTCTGCGAAGGAAAGTTTAGTTCGAACATTCCATAGGTACAATTTTTTTTCCTTTGTATGTATATATGTATATATATATATACACAAAGAAAAAAGGTACAATTTTTTTTCCTTTGTATATATATATATATATATATATATATATACACACAAAGGAAAAAAAATTGTACCGATATATATATATATACACACAAAGGAAAAAAAATTGTACCGATATATATATATATATATATATATATATATATATATATATATATAAAATTTTTTTTAGGAATTTACTATCCATCTGTGAGTGTCGTAATTTTATCTCATTTTGGATGGCGTGTATAAAATCATTGTGCTATTCCTGAAGATGCTCATTTTCACATTCGTCCCGGATATTATCTTCCTGTTCGCTATCTCGTGCAAATAGTGTTAAAATGTGCAATAACTTCGTAGCTTGCAGATAAGGACGTTTCAGTTTAAGACAACTAAATTTCGACGCATTAGATACGTAACTTCCAAAAGTAGACTTTAGTGTCGATAACGTAAAAGACAAACACCTTTACAAAACGTGAGGAAGCTGAGATTAGTCCATTCAGTTGTACAGGTGACATTGAGGGAGCCACGTGACTGATTACTTGATGCTTCCAGTTGTTCTCCTCGACCCTTCAAGATGTGTACAACAATTATAATAATTAAATAGCTTGTAGTACAGTATAAGTTTCAGAGTAGCTTTCATCATCTTCCGCCTTTTATTCTTTCAAGGACGGAAACCTTTGACCAGTTTCTATCCTACTGCATTAGAAATTATGAATCAACATCAGAACTTCAAAGATTGCGTAATGTACACATACACGAATTTGTTTTTACTTTATCACAACTGGTTTTCCAATAATATTGCTTTGAATGTAATGTGTTATTTCATAGACAGATAAATGAAACAGTTTTTTTTACCAAGCATTATCAGTATGTCCAACAAAAATTTTTAATATTCCATGATAGACAATTGTGAAATAGACAATATATATACACTGTATTAACTTTTTCTTACAACTTCTTAAATTTTAATTAATAAAAAAAGTTGGAGATAAACCACAAAATATGATACCAGTGTTCTGAAAAGTTATTCAGGCATACAGGGTGTGATAGTAAACTTTATTTTTTTAAATGACACTCTATATTAAAATTTACAGTGTTGGCAGAAAGTTTAAGGCCATCCATCCTAAGCAGATAATGAGATACAGGCCTTAAACTTTGTGCTAATATAGGTACACATTTTACTGTTGGACCTGAAAGTACAGGAGAAATGCTACTTTTTAGTAAAGTTCAGTGATCTCTAACTCTGTCCATTCAAACATTATGGTATTGTTTATAATTTAAGGCATCATTGAAAAACATCACTTATAGAGGCTATAACAAATATATAATTTGAACTGGTAATGGAAATTACGGGAAAACGGCTGAACGGATTTTAATAAATGGCCCCTCATTTTGAAGCTTGGAACTCAAAGTTTTTCAGAAAAATAGTAATTTTCAGTGAAATGTCAATTTTTCAACATAATTTTCCTATTTTCCAAAATCCATCTGTCGTCAGTTTTGAGAACTAGCTAATTGCATTTCATAATAAAACAAAACACACACTACAGTAAACAATATTACACGAAGGCCATGATCTACAAGAATGCTGACATATTTAGAGCTCAAATTCAATTGGTTATTAAAAACTTAACATAATAAAAATAATTTACAGGTTCGATTCTGTGGTGTGTAATTTTCTGGGTACAGCTGTGTATTGGATATTAAAAACTACAAAAATTGAGGTGGTTTGATGACATTATTACCATTAGAAATGAAATATTATTGTAGTTAATGCCACGATGTGACTATTTTTCATTAATTATACATATTAATGCTATATTGATTATATGAAAGTGAAACGTTTTGGGGGTTATATAAATAGATGTAGATCTTGATTTCTATATTTTACTGAGTGGCGGCTATATAGTACTTATATATAGCATATGTTACTGAAAGCTATAAAACTTATGTAAGATAATAATATTATTAAAAATCAAATATTTTTATAGTTATTAATAAATTGGGATTGGGTCTTTTTCATATATTTAATGGCGGTGTGATGTAGATATTTATATGCGTGGTTCTCTTCAGTATTGGCTCAACAGAGAGTATCTTTCATTATTATGGAAGCAAATAACTTTCAGAATGTCTGGTATTCTTCATTGAAAATAAATCTGAAAAATGTTTATTTGAACGTCTAATGAACTTAGTTTGCAGCATTTGCTGCACAAGCCACTAGTATAATATATAAATTGAAAATGGTTTGAGCTAGGCTTCTGAATTTATTATACGGGCAAGTCTAAATTGGAATGTGTTTGAAGATTAGGTAAAGTTTCATTCAATAAATTATCACATATCCAAATACATTTGAAATTGTACCACGTTTTCGTTTCAATATAGATCCCAGAAACTGAAATGGTTGGAGAATCCTGCCTCATAGCTACTTCGTTCAAACAGATCTCAAAATTCTCCTCGGGCTTTCATTCCGATCCCCTTTGGCAATAAGTCCTCACCTAAGTGAGAGGTTGGCTGAAAAGAGAAGGAGGGAAGAGAAATTGAAGATGACGCTGGAAAGAGGATGGAAATGAACAATCAGGGAATCAATTAATCATTACTGCTTTCTTTTCCAGTCCTCAGATATGCAATAGATGATAGAAACTTACAGTGGCCATGACTGTTTACAGATCTCATTACTTTCACAATTTCATTATAGTCCTGTCACTTACATAGAACGTTAGCCTTTGCTCTTTACAGGGAATAATTAAACATCTCGTAAATAAATCCTTTCCTCTAGATCGTTGCAAAATGGCCTCGTGATATCAATGATAAAGAGGCTTATCAGCAAGGTAGGTGGCTGGTGTCTTGGAAAGTCTCGCTCGCTGAACTTTGTTTCACGTCGTGTTTGCCGTCGACAAACAAGCGACAACTCATTATCGCCATTAGCATTGCTTGCTTGTAAGACACACTTTTAAGTACGTGCCTCGGCATACGGGCATTGATGAGAGTTAAGTTGGTAATGGAGGTGAACAAATCTTTTCAGTATATACGAGTATTTAAGCAATCTCACTTATTTTGCATTCGACGCATTTCAGTTTCAGTACCCACCTCTGTAATCTTACCTTATCTTTACAATTTTAGCAATATAACTGAATTACGAAACCTGCATGAGTAAACAATGGAATTATGTTACCGGAATAAGTAATGAATCAGGAATGCTGGAGATATATTTTAATTGTCTTATGCAATATTACAAGAATTTGTGTCATTTTATCCGAAGGAAATGAAAACCTTGCCGTAGCGTCGTGGTCTAAGGCGTCATGCTTGGACTCTCGTTACTGAATAACCATGGTTCGAGTCCTCGTTGGAAGGAATTTAAAAAAAAAAGTCGACCAGTGTATTGGTAATGAATTATAGCTGGATGGTGGTTCACCTCTTCGGATACATGTGGACGTGAAGCCAGCAGTGGACTGGTCGACTTTGGCCCTTCATAGGATATCGCTCTACTGATTACTTACACCATATTAATAAAAATAATTGATTAAATGGCGAACTTACTCGTGTTAATTATGTAAGCATGTGCGGCTTACAGCTGTGTCGGTGCTACTTGACACCATCCACTACACACTAGAACTTGAAAATAATAACTCCATAAATTTCCTAGGCATCACCACAACAAAAGTTGACAACAAACACACCTTCAAAATATACAGAAAACCAACCACCACACACACATACACAGCACATCTAATCACCCCACACAACACAAACATGCTGCATTCAGGACAATGGTACACAGATTACTCAACATATACCCGTGAGCCAACAACACTACAATGAAGAAGTGAACACAATCAAATACATAGCACAAGAAAATGGTTACAACCCAAACATAATAGACAACATCATAAGGAAGACAAAACAAAAACTCAGCAAACACAAAAACACACAAAACACAGCACAAACACAAGAAATACATCACACTAACATACGAAAACAAAAACACACACAAGATCGCATCCTCATTCAGAAAACAGAAATACAACATAACATACAGAACAGAAAACACAATACAAAGACATCTCAACACAGAAACAACACAAACAAATAAATACAACCACACAGGCGTATACAAACTCACATGTAATAGTTGCGACAGTTTCTACATGGGACAGACAGGCAGATCATTCCAAACTCGATACAAAGAGCACATTAAAGCAATAACCAGAGGACACAATACATCTACATATGCTGAACACATAACTAATGCTAACCACATATACAATAACATAAATGCAGATATGGAAATCCTACACATACAACCCAAAAACCAAAAACTCAACACACTAGAACAATATGAAATATACAGACACACTAAAACACACCCTAATCAAATTCTCAACACAAACATCAATTTCAGAACACACACACACTATTTGACACAACTCTTCATCACACGAATGCACCCACACAACAGGCAGCGAAGTTGATATGGGGCCGAGACACAGAAGGCTCTGAGGATGGTGTCAAGTAGCACCGAAACAGCTGTAAGCCGCACATGCTTACATAATTAACACGAGTAAGATCGCCATTTAATCAATTATTTATATTCAAGTGTTAAAAGTAGTGTACGAAAGATTCAACATGGATTACCATATTAATCTATTTTATTTCACCAAGAACAATTGTCACAATTATGAGGTTTTCAGGAGGGGAAAAAAAACGAAATGAAATTGATTGCGGACTATCGTCTTATGAACATGAAGAAAACTGTTAACCATAAAGGCGGTATGTCCATGTTATCTAGGCGGCTGTCCATGAAAATATTGTGAATTGTGAAAAGTTGGAAGTCCACATTCGCCCTTAGTGTTCAAGAATTACATTGACTCTCGTTCTTGTACAAACAGATTATCGTAAATTATTGGGAGTTGGACTACCAGCTTTTGTGATCTGATGGAGAAGCCTTTTCTTATTAAGAATCGTTAAGGATCTGAAAATAGCAAAAATGGACATCCGTCCGTAGTGAAATAACGTACGGTATATGAAAATGTTTATAAATACTACCAGAGCTATCTAGTGTTATTTGATCTAACTATACATGAATATCAGAAATATCGGAATAATGGTAACATTAATTTCTATTGCAATTGAATGATTGATATTTAATTAAATGTAAAATTCTGGAAATAACATTCTATAAAAGTATATATTGGGTGTACTTCGTGCTGAAAAAATTTATGTTTATTGATTCTATCCGAGTTTATTGACTATTTGGCAACGTATATCTTCAGGGTTATTGGAATTTATACATC
This sequence comes from Periplaneta americana, assembly GCF_040183065.1. Taxonomy (NCBI): domain Eukaryota; kingdom Metazoa; phylum Arthropoda; class Insecta; order Blattodea; family Blattidae; genus Periplaneta; species Periplaneta americana. The sequence goes on along the minus strand of NC_091118.1, from coordinate 198,542,653 downwards.
ACCAAAATGTGTTCTCTGCAGAGAAGAAGATTCAATTATGAACTTGCATCACGTACCAAACTGCAAAGCTATCAACATTTCAGATAAAACTGTTCATGGTATTTTGAATCGTAAAGATTAACACAGGTGCATATATGTAGGTAAAGTACGACTTAACGGGCTAGAACCCTTTATTTTACACTTAACGGTCTACACAACCGTTTCATTTAACATCTCACTCACAGCCTTCTTTTTTCGCCATTAATTAAATAGTGACAGCTTCTTGTAATACCGATCTCGCGATTTTTCTGGTATAGCTCTTTGATTTGTTTGTTCCGCTTCTACCAATATTTCGTTAGGAATTTCAATGCACTCTATTTCTACAAATTAATCTCAGACAAAACCATTTGTAGTAAACACTTTTGTTTTATTTTTCCATCATAGTAACCGATTATGACGTTTTTCCTATCATAGTAACTGATTAAGACGTTTCTCAATTGTCATTTTATCTACAAATTCTCAATAATTTCTGTTTCAACATCCAAAATACAATAAAATTATTATTTTATTTTATTTTAAGACTAGCCGTACCCGTGCGCTCCGCTGCACATGTTAGAATAAATATAAAGTAATTACATACTTAAAATAGGACGTTTGATCCAGGGAACATTCGTGTTTGATAGAAGGATAAGTAGTTTAATATGTTACTTAATTTAAACTGTATTTAAATAATTAAAATGCGGTCATTTTGGTCCAGAGAGCAATCATTTGGTGCAATGACAATTCCTTTAAAATGTTTCTTAATTGTTACTACATGCAACCATAGTTTAATGAAGATTGACATATCATTTAGTTTTAATGTGTATACTTTATATTACTTGCTATATGTTTCAGAAGTTACTGTAATAACATTGTAGAAAATTATGTCCCTCTAGAGAAATTACACTTTCCAATGGTGAAATAATAATTAAACAATTAATTAGCTTCCGATATTACTTCATACAAACACAGAAACATTCTCTGTAGGCTGTGTTTAATAGCTTTCGATTGTTGTTGTCGTCCAAGGCCCCTTATAGACGAAGTCATTTGTTTTTATTTCAGTACAGCGCCTTAGATGGCGTTGTTATTGTAATTTTAAAACTCATTTATCTCATTAAATATCAGTCCTATCAAAATTTTGTGTAGAATAAAACTTATCGGAAATTATTTGTAAAGAAACTTTTATTATGTAACATTTTTCACAAAAATCAATAATAAGGGGGATATTTCGATTTATTTAATTCAAGCCTCCTTATAACCCCCCTTTTAAATAAAGTATTTTGAATGCTATATAGCCTAAAATCTAAGTTACAACGAACTTAATTTATATTCCAATTTTCATATAAATCGGTTCAGCCATTATCGCGTGAAAAGGTAACAAACATCCACACAGACAGACAGAGAGACAGACATACAAACAAAAATTTCAAAAAAGCGATTTTCGGTTTCAGGATGATTAATTATACATGTTAACACCAATTATTTTTAGAAAAGCGAAAATTACCAGAGAAATTTCGCTTACAGATTTATTATTAGTGTCCACACCTGTGGAGTAACGGTCAGGTGGTCCGGGTTCGATTCCCGATCGGGACAAGTTACCTGGTTGAGGTTTTTCCGGGGTTTTCCCTCAACCCAATATGAGCAAATGCTGGGTAACTTTCGGTGGTGGACCCCGGACTCATTTCACCGGCATTATCACCTTCATCTCATTCAGACGCTAAATAACCTAAGATGTTGATAAAGCGTCGTAAAACAACCTACTAAAAAAATGTATTATTAGTATAGATTTTATTTTATTTTATTTTAAGATATACGGTTCAAAATACCATAAAACATTGTGTAATACACGACCGTTATAAGAACTCAACATGCTCACATGGACAAGTAAATTCGCTGTCACTCGTTCAGTTAAATTCCATGTTCGCATGTTAAGTTCTACATAACTGTCTTGTGACGTAAATAGCTATAATAACATCACAGACGTTTACTAGCATATTAGGAAACAAGTGGAGAAAATCCCAGTGTTTTAAGCATTTGATTAAGTAATTAATCTGAGTTTATCGATAGTTGGATTGTAATGTTCCTGATAGATTTGTGGTAACAATTGCGAATAATAAGTGATAAGACAAAAATGGCAATATGAAATTGGCAATATTGCAGTGATAATATCTCTGATCGTTTGAAATTCAAAGGAAACCATCTACAATCAAGAGTAAAGCCTCCAGAAGAGTGAACAGTGCATTGTATAATTATTGTTAAGTTAACGTCTCATAATTTTTTATTAGTCATGAATTTCACCCAAGTAAATTATTGTTTTAGATCTCTTTTTCCAATTATGGACCGCCATGTTGTTTCAGTGCCTTCGAAAGCAATAAACTACGTTGTAAATTAGAAAGATACAAAGCGGGAGATAGATAGAACTTGTCGAACTCCAAGTAAGGTAAACTAAAAGTGTACACGAAAAGGGGGCGTCACTTAAGAATGTCCTTCTCAGGAAAAAAAGAAAACTTGTTAATTTATAAGCCTATCAGCCGAGGATTAGTTGTGTAGACAATGGCCTCCCACGAAGAGGACCGGGATTCCTACTTCGATAGGTTAGAGGAGATTTGTGATAGGATTTTTCTGTAACAGATTTATGTTTTTTTGTCGTGATATTTCTATTTCATACTGTTCTGAAGTAATTATTTGTTTATTATTAATATTGAAGCCCTCGGACCAGCAAGTTAAGGCTGGTTCACAATAAACCGGGAACGAGAACCAGGATGAAAACGAGAAGCAGAGGACGTGAATATGAAAATTTTTGATTCACAATAAACCGAGAGCGTAGACGACTATGCATATCGATATGTACTATGTCAACAACGATATGTAAAGTCGATATTACACATTCTGATGTTATTTGTGTATAATTGACCAATGGCGTTCTCTCGTGAGTACAAGACAGCCAACATAAACACAGGTTAAACAACTTCGAAATTTCAATTGAAACATTTCATTAGGTACGGTACTATAAATATGCCCATGCATCTTTATTATCACAACCTATTTTAAGTCTACCATAACGTAAAATAATTAGAGAAGAAACATTTGTAATAGAACAAAAATGAACACAACAGTAGTTATTAAATTGAAACGTGAATATGTAGTGTGTAATACAACCAATACAGTAATAAAATATGATTCGCTTCCGATCGGTGTTCAAAGATGCAGCTATTGAAAGCCACGTATTCTCCTTCATTTTCTCATCTTTATACGAGGCGCGCCGCTTATCGTAAAAGTGAGGATTTTCCTCAACACTCAATAATAGAATCTCATCAAATAAAACTTGCTCCATGATGCACAGCCCAGAACAAAATAATGCATAGGTTATGTCAAGTCTTCTTGCTACAAAATATACGACGACAAAATAGCTTTTAGATGGCAATAGAATGAATCTACTGGGCTGTGATCGGAAACGTGAACGCCAAAGTTGAAACTTGGCCAACTCTCCGTTCCCGTTCCCGGGCTCCGGCAAGCTTTTCGTTAATTGTGAATGCTCACATTTAAATGTATACATTTTAACAATTTTACCGTTTTCGTTCCGATTCTCGTTTCCGGTTTATTGTGAACCAGCCTTTACAACTAATAGTTTAGTACAAGGATAACAGTAGCGATATGAAATAAAATAAAATATTAATTCGAACTCAAATTCACTTTATTGACGAAACATTACTATGCATGAAAGTGTTAGTAGAATACAGCTCGAGTACAAAAAAAGTTAACATAAATATTTTAAAAGCATTCACTGATATCGTACAAACAAATAAGCTTATTAATTAGCAAGCTTTTGACTCTTGCTTTAAAATTGTTGGTTTTGTACATTCCTAAAATATTATGTCAGTGCATTATTATACAAAATGAACCGTAAATAATGTCATTAAATTCAGGGGATTATTTATTTCAAACAAAAACATTTCGTACAATTTTGCTCGTTTTTGCTTGCTTTTCGAGATAAAAATTGTTCTATATACCATACTAACGTCGAAATTCCCTTTGAACTCTTTTAACACTCTCAAATTTAGCATACAAAAGAATACATTGTGCCCGCTGTTGATTTGTAGTAGATATTTTAATCATCTACAATTTTCATTTGTCCTTTCAGATTAATGCATTATTGAATGTCATAATATGCCCATATATTATAAGGAAATTCTAATCTTTTAATCATAATATAACCAACAAGATTTTTTTTTACTATCATACTAGCTTTATAATAATAAATTAATATTATTCATACCCAAACGGATCAGACTGTAGTATTACTATATAGGAAGTTATAATAAAGGACGGGAAAAGAAGTGAATTCCACTGAAAGGAGAAAAAATTTAATTAATATACTGTACAATTGTTGCCGGTTGTTCTGTATGGTTGTGAAACTTGGACTCTCACTTTGAGAGAGGAACAGAGATTAAGGGTGTTTGAAAATAAGGTGGTTAGGAAGATATTTGGGTCTAAGAGGGATGAAGTTACAGGCGAATGGAGAAAGTTACACAACAGAGAACTGCACGCATTGTATTCTTCACCTAACATAATTAGGAACATTCAATCCAGACGTTTGAGATGGGCAGGGCATGTAGCACGTATGGGCGAATCCAGAAATCTATATAGAGTGTGAGTTGGGAGACCGGAGGGAAAAAGACCTTTAGGGAGGCCGAGACGTAGATGGGAAGATAATATTAAAATGGATTTGAGGGAGGTGGGATATGATGATAGAGAATGGATTAATCTTACTCAGGATAGGGACCAATGGCGGGCTTATGTGAGGGCGGCAATGAATCTCCGGGTTCCTTAAAAGCAAGTAAGTAAGTACTGTACAATTGTTGTAATACATTTCTTAATTCCGGTAGTACTGTCGTCTTATGTTGATCTACATTCTTTATTCATGTTCACATGTTAATTTCATTATCATGAAAGATATCTAATCTTTGACAAATATTTTGAAGTAGCGTTAGTGGCTTGGCGATATAAATGTATTGCTTAAGGATAAATTGAATGTATATAAATCAACTTTGTTTCCTGAAGAGATGTAGGAGAGAGAACATTAAATCCTTAAACTGTTGGTACTCGTGAAAATTGTGCGGAAAAATGTATGTGTATGTATTTATTCACACTGCAAATGGGTATATACCCGGTGGCAGTGGTAACTAATTACAATCAATAATGACAATTAATAATAAACGCAACTAATAAAAAATAATAATAATTAATAATAATAATAATAATAATAATAATAATAATAATAATAATAATAATAATAAAAGCCTTTAGTAAGTCTGCAGGTAAAGCATTCCAGTCCGTGATAGTACGATTGAGAAAAGAAAACTTTCCAGTGTCCGTCCTCTGTCTTCTTTCCCTCAATTTATATGAGTGGTCGTTCCTTGAAGAGTAATTTGACGGCTGCAACCTATTTTTTATTTCTCTCCAGGCAGGCTCACCTCTGTATGTTTTGAACATTGCGCATAATCGAATTCGCGTTCTCCGGTCCGTGAGTGTGTCCCATTTTAATGGTGAATTATTACGACACTTGAAAGCCCGTTTTTTAATCTTTTCCAGTGTCTTTATATGTTCTAATCAACACCATAGGTAATAATATAGCGGCCAAGACGATGAATTTTGAGGTTGACAAGATATTTGCAGTAGATCTTGTTTCCAGTCACAGTCTTGCATTTCTGTGACACATAACATGGCAGTTTGTGCTAAGAATCGATCACGAACTTCCTTGACGAGAAGAGTAGTTATTTTCAGCTAAGGCGTGCCCATGAACATTATATTCAAGTATAAGGACATAATCAACATGTGTATACAGTTTTTATCACTGCTAGTTTTGAAGAGGTGCTCTGGGTCGAGGTGACAAAGAAGAATCTTTGTATTGTAATACAGTAGTCGAATGTGACAATGCCATGGCGCCGTCCAGAGTTCTTGAACTTTATTTCGTACATGTGCGTGTAGAGGGTGCGTGATGTGCGGGCGTCCTGACAGTCGCCTAGGGTACACCTCGAAGAGAACGACCTGTACTTGCATTATCACACACGCCTGTATCTTATCAGGCCGCTGCACGTCTTGAACTCGATCAGTATCTTGGCGCGGACGAACGGTTGTGCTCAGTGGTCGTGCGTATTTCAGTGAGTGATGAGATAGTGCGGGATGCCTACCGTATCGGCGCTGCTGTCTGGGAGCGTCTCCGTGGGGATCCTGGCCGGCGTCGTGTCAGGACTCTTCTACTTGGTGGTGGCGGGGATACGATGGGCGGGGTGAGTATAGCCACTCTGTGTGTGCTTCTGCTTCCTGCAATATCTCTGCTTTTGCTGTATGCCTAATGTCTAATGTGAAATACACGAGTTACTGTCAGTAATAATCTGAGGCTTGCTCCAGTAACATGTTCCTCAGTAACTGGAGTCTGAAGTTATATGGTTTAAAATCATTTTACGTACTACAATAACTTCAGTTTGCAATCATTGTTCTATAGTAGCATGTGTCGTTCTAAAATAATGTGTTCTGTAGTCAGAAGTGTCGTAGTAAGTGAAATCTGTGTTAATACTTAATATAACAACATAGATCTACACCGCAGTGATTCAAATAAACTGCAATGTGTTACTTAGTAAAAAGACTCGCATTAATTGAAATATATAGTAAAATATCGAATACTCTTACGTATAAAATCTACTGCAATGTGTTACTTAGTAACATGTGACATAGTAGCGTAATTGAAATATGTAAGAGAATGAAAATATTGTAATGTGTTACTTAGTAAACAAATGTCGCAGTAATTGACATACATTACGTAGTAGAATGATAAACACTGCCATGACTCAAATGTACTGCGATATGTTAGTAACAATTGTCGCAGTAATTGACGGATATAGTAGAATTACAAATAATATCATGACTGAAATCTACTGCGCTGTATTAGTAACAAATATCTCAGTAATTGACATGTAATAGAATGACAAATACTAACATGACTCAAATATACTGTGACGTATTAGTAGCAAATGTCGGTAATTGATATGTGTAGTATAATAAATACTATCATGACTCAAATCTAATGCGCTGTGTTAGTAACATATCTCGGTAATTGACATATGTAGTAGAATGACAAATACTGTCATGACTCATATATACTGCGACTTATTGTGTCGCGGTAATTGACATGTGTAGTATAATGACAAATATTATCATGACTCAAATCTGTTGCGATGTGTTAGTAACAAATGTCGCAGTACTCGTAATTGACATAATTAGTAGAATGACAAATACTGCCATGACTCAAATGTACTGTGACGTATTAATAACAAATGTCACGGTAATTGACATGTGTAATATAATGACAAATACTATCATGACTCAAATCTACTGCGCTGTGTTAGTAACAAATGTCGCAGTAATTGACATATTAGTAGAATGAGAAATACTGCCATGACTCAAATATACTGCGATGTGTTAGTAACAAATGTCGCAGTAATTGACATATTAGTAGAATGAGAAATACTATCATGACTCAAATATACTGCGATGTGTTAGTAACAAATGTCGCAGTAATTGACATATTAGTAGAATGAGAAATACTGCCATGATTCAAATATACTGCGATGTGTTAGTAACAAATGTCGCAGTAATTGACATATTAGTAGAATGAGAAATACTGCCATGATTCAAATATACTGCGATGTGTTAGTAACAAATGTCGCAGTAATTGACATATTAGTAGAATGAGAAATACTGCCATGACTCAAATATACTGCGATGTGTTAGTAACAAATGTCGCAGTAATTGACATATTAGTAGAATGAGAAATACTATCATGACTCAAATATATTGCGATGTGTTAGTAACAAATGTCGCAGTAATTGACGTATGTAGTAGAATGAGAAATACTATCATGACTCAAATATACTGCGATGTGTTAGTAACAAATGTCGCAGTAATTGACATATTAGTAGAATGAGAAATACTGCCATGACTCAAATATACTGCGATGTGTTAGTAACAAATGTCGCAGTAATTGACATATTAGTAGAATGAGAAATACTATCATGACTCAAATATATTGCGATGTGTTAGTAACAAATGTCGCAGTAATTGACGTATGTAGTAGAATGAGAAATACTATCATGACTCAACTATATTGCGATGTGTTAGTAACAAATGTCGCAGTAATTGACGTATGTAGTAGAATGAGAAATACTATCATGACTCAAATATACTGCGATGTGTTAGTAACAAATGTCGCAGTAATTGACATATTAGTAGAATGAGAAATACTGCCATGACTCAAATATACTGCGATGTGTTAGTAACAAATGTCGCAGTAATTGACATATTAGTAGAATGACAAATACTATCATGACTCAAATATATTGCGATGTGTTAGTAACAAATGTCGCAGTAATTGACGTATGTAGTAGAATGAGAAATACTATCATGACTCAAATATACTGCGATGTGTTAGTAACAAATGTCGCAGTAATTGACATATTAGTAGAATGAGAAATACTGCCATGACTCAAATATACTGCGATGTGTTAGTAACAAATGTCGCAGTAATTGACATATTAGTAGAATGAGAAATACTATCATGACTCAAATATATTGCGATGTGTTAGTAACAAATGTCGCAGTAATTGACGTATGTAGTAGAATGAGAAATACTATCATGACTCAAATATACTGCGATGTGTTAGTAACAAATGTCGCAGTAATTGACATATTAGTAGAATGAGAAATACTGCCATGACTCAAATATACTGCGATGTGTTAGTAACAAATGTCGCAGTAATTGACATATTAGTAGAATGAGAAATACTATCATGACTCAAATATACTGCGATGTGTTAGTAACAAATGTCGCAGTAATTGACATATTAGTAGAATGACAAATACTATCATGACTCAAATATATTGCGATGTGTTAGTAACAAATGTCGCAGTAATTGACGTATGTAGTAGAATGAGAAATACTATCATGACTCAAATATACTGCGATGTGTTAGTAACAAATGTCGCAGTAATTGACATATTAATAGAATGAGAAATACTGCCATGACTCAAATATACTGCGATGTGTTAGTAACAAATGTCGCAGTAATTGACATATTAGTAGAATGAGAAATACTATCATGACTCAAATATATTGCGATGTGTTAGTAACAAATGTCGCAGTAATTAACGTATGTAGTAGAATGAGAAATACTATCATGACTCAAATATACTGCGATGTGTTAGTAACAAATGTCGCAGTAATTGACATATTAGTAGAATGAGAAATACTGCCATGACTCAAATATACTGCGATGTGTTAGTAACAAATGTCGCAGTAATTGACATATTAGTAGAATGAGAAATACTATCATGACTCAAATATATTGCGATGTGTTAGTAACAAATGTCGCAGTAATTAACGTATGTAGTAGAATGAGAAATACTATCATGACTCAAATATACTGCGATGTGTTAGTAACAAATGTCGCAGTAATTGACATATTAGTAGAATGAGAAATACTGCCATGACTCAAATATACTGCGATGTGTTAGTAACAAATGTCGCAGTAATTGACATATTAGTAGAATGACAAATACTATCATGACTCAAATATATTGCGATGTGTTAGTAACAAATGTCGCAGTAATTGACGTATTAGTAGAATGACAAATACTATCATGACTCAAATATATTGCGATGTGTTAGTAACAAATATCGCAGTAATTGACATATTAGTAGAATGAGAAATACTGCCATGACTCAAATATACTGCGATGTGTTAGTAACAAATGTCGCAGTAATTGACATATTAGTAGAATGAGAAATACTATCATGACTCAAATATATTGCGATGTGTTAGTAACAAATGTCGCAGTAATTGACGTATGTAGTAGAATGAGAAATACTATCATGACTCAAATATATTGCGATGTGTTAGTAACAAATGTCGCAGTAATTGACGTATGTAGTAGAATGAGAAATACTATCATGACTCAAATATACTGCGATGTGTTAGTAACAAATGTCGCAGTAATTGACATATTAGTAGAATGAGAAATACTGCCATGACTCAAATATACTGCGATGTGTTAGTAACAAATGTCGCAGTAATTGACATATTAGTAGAATGAGAAATACTGCCATGACTCAAATATACTGCGATGTGTTAGTAACAAATGTCGCAGTAATTGACATATTAGTAGAATGAGAAATACTGCCATGACTCAAATATACTGCGATGTGTTAGTAACAAATGTCGCAGTAATTGACGTATGTAGTAGAATGACAAAATACTGCTATGAATCAAATGTACTGTTAGTAACAAATGTCGCAGTAATTGAAATATGCTGCTATCTACTCTAGAGTGCTACTTAATAGTAAGTGTCGCAGTAATTGAACTAAGTAGTAAAGTGGCAAATATCGCTACGACTCAAGTCTACTGCAATACGTTGCATAGTAGCAAGTTCCGCAATAAGAAATGTTTATTATGATAACAGATACTGCTTTGACTCAAATCTACTGCGATGTGTTGTATAAGAAGTATCGCAGTAACTCAAATGTGTAGCAATGCGTTCTATAATAACGAGTTCTGCAGTAATACATGAGGCGTTCAGAAGTCAACATGATTAACTCCACTTTTGGTTATTTCAGAGTTTCTAAGTTGGCAATGTATTAAATTGACCATATTTTCAGTGGTCAAAGTGATTAACTCCATAGTTCAGTAAAAAGCCCACAGAATGCAATATTATTCGTGACTACAACACAGAATCAAATGTGTGTATTCAACTTTAACCTTGAATATCTCAAAATCTTTGGAAAAGGGGTTAGTCATGTTGACTTCTGAACGCCTCACATGCCGGCATAACTAGAGGTAAAACTATTATATTTTACATAAACTACAATGTTTAGTAATGTTCTACATCGTGCTACCTGACTAGAGTTTGTAGTGCCATGTTCTTCCATAACAGTTTTCACAATAACTGAATTCAGAAATACTGTTATATAATGAAATGACACATCTCACAGTAATTCAAGTCTACAATTTGCCACAGTAATTCCTAGTTTGCATTAATGTGCCCCATAGTAACAAATGCTGCATTAGCGTTCATGTAGAGCGATGTATTTAATATTAATAGGGCTACATCATTTCAGAATAATGAGATTCTGCAGTAATACTGTTATGGTAAAATATACCGCAATAGCCACCGGCGTGGCTTAGTCGGTTAAGGCGCTCGGGCGCGGGTTCGATCCCTGCTTGGGCTGATTACCTGGTTGGATTTTTCCTAGGTTTTCCCCAACCGTAAGGTGAATGCCAGGTAATCTATGGCGAATCCTGTGCCTCATCTCGCTATCACCAATCTCATCGACGCTAAATAACCTCGTAGTTGATACAGCGTTAAATAACCAACTAAAAAAATATACCGCAGTAATTTATTTACCATTACCAATAGTAGGCCTATAGTTTATACTAACTACAGTGAACAGTAATGTTTTTATCGTGCCCCACCAGCTAGAATCTATAGGGATATGTTCTTTTATGTACTGCAGCAATAAGAGCCAACAGTAAAGTCATATGCAGTAGTAACCTGCTTCACAATAGACTCTACATCACTGCTTTGTATAACAGTATTTGCCTTAGAAAATCCGTGTTTTCAGTAATTGTGTTTATAGTAGATCTAACAAATACCACAATAATTGGTGTGCTGTAATATATTTGTCAGTAACAGGTAACGCAGTAACTGAACTTCGGAGTAATGTATACCGCACCTGTAATTGCCGCAGTAACTCCGGGCTACAGTAATCCGTTTCGTAACAATATATGCAGCAGTAATAGTCTATAGTAATGTGTTCTACTTTAACATATGCCACAGTAATTTATGACTACTGCAGTGTAATATTTTCAATCTGTACGAAGGTTCTACAGTAACTTAAGGGTCTGTAACCGAATGGTAAACTAATATATACTTCGGTGACAATGCTTTCACCTACAGCTACGTAAGTAAAACTGTAAAATTGCTACAAAACAATACGTAGACCTATTTAAATCTCGTGTAAAGATTTGCAATATTCGTATGATCATGTTTCCCCGTCTTTCAAACTCTGTCTTCGTTAAGGCTGTGTTCGACAAGCCTACATTCTCTTATTTCAAATTCTGCGCACCGCTACACCAATCTATTTGGCTTCTCGTTTTCAAAATTTATCCGCATATCATTAGCTAAGTACCAGGTTTCATCACAACAATTTACTCATCATACCCTACCACAAGACATCTTTATATTCTTCATCCTATATAGTTTCAGTTGCTAGAAAAATGGAACTCGCTTCCGAGTGATGTAAGGAGTTGTTGGACAATAACTTCATTTAGGTCAAAATTACATAAATTCTTGCTTAACAAATTAATTACTGTTTAATATTTGTTACTTATAATGAAACTAACAGCTGTCCATTCTTATCACCATTAATTTCTCTAAATAGAATACAAAACCTCTGATGGCAAAATCTCATTACATGAATATAATTCTCATCATATCAATATAATTTAGATTTATATTTAGTACTCATTATACCTTACCACAAGACATCTTTATATTCTTCATCCTATACAGTTTCAGTTGCTAGAAAAATGGAACTCGCTTCGAAGTGACGTAAGGAGTTGTTGGACAATAACTTCATTTAGGTCAAAATTACATACATTCTTGCTTAAAAGATTAATTACTAATTAATTTGTTACTTACAATGAAACTAACATCTGTCCATTCTTATCACCATAATTTCTCTAAATATAATACAAAACCTCTAATGGCAAAATCTCATTACATGAATACAATTCTCATCATATCAATATAATTTAGATTTATATTTAGCTCCCTAAACGACTATTACGTTAATTCTCATTATTTAACCAACTAGCTATTTCATTTTAATTATAATTCTTTACATATTGCATGTAGATTGAATTGAATTACATTAGCTCATAAATTAAGTTATTACTTTTTTCGTATTGGCTTTATCTGAAATTAAATAAACATGTTTTTATTATAACATGTTATAATTTTATTATTTATTTATTTTTATTGGAATTCCCTCCTGAGCATAAGTCTTACTCATTCAGGAGTGGACTAGTTTATATTATATTATATTATATTATATTATATTATATTATATTATATTATATTATATCAACTTGTATTCATTTGAAATTTACTAGCAATAAAATAAACAAATAAAACTAAATAAATGTGCTAGTCGTCAGAATTTAACTGAAGAATATTGCTGGAGAATCTTTAGTGTATTGTAAATATTCTATAATTTAAATATGTATGTCTCTATTCTATTTATTAAGGCTGGTTGAATGAAAGAGAAAGCTTTATGACCTTAACTCTGCCAGCGAAAAGAAAACATTATATTATATTATATTATATTATATTATATTATATTATATTATATTATATTATATTATATTATATTATATTATATTATATTATATTATATTATATTATATTATATTATATTATATTATATTTCACGACTGTACTGAATCTTCAGTAACGTTAAGTACAGTAATATTTGTTAAAATACTATAGGATGCCATTACAAATGTGTATTAAAGTAACGTATCTGCCTTCTACCTCGAAGTGTTTCGTAAATGGTATCTGTTGTTTGGTTGTTACTGTAATGTACGACATACAACTTGAGGCTTGTGGTGGCGTTTTCCGACTTAAGAAGCCTGTCTTATTGCGTGCCTGCTAACTCGAAACTTCTTTTATAATGTATATCTAATGCAATGTGTTGCGTAGCAACATAAGCACAATAACTGGGATCTGCAGTGACGTGTACCGTCATAAGTAGTTCAGTCGATGACTGCCTTAAAGCAAGCTATATTTTGCTGCACTAATACAGTATGTTCGCGTCTGTGGTTCAAGTACTAGAGCTCTGGTTTTCCATTCATACAGCTCTGGTTCGGTCCTCGACCAGGTCGTGATGGAATTTATGGTGGAAAAAGCATACTTTTCAGAGGAGTTTTCTAGGGGTACTCTCGTTTCCCTCAGTCATTCCACCAACACACTTCACCTCCCTCATTTCATCTTTTATCTCCAATAGTAAAAATATGCTAGTATGAACTGTTGGGGATAGTACGTATTTCCGATGCTGATATAGGAAGGGCTTGGGTTCCGGACCCCTGGGGCTTATGAGACTACTAGTGTGCAGATGGGACCTGGCTCTATCAGGAGCTGAGGTGTCGGATTTACGAAAAGCACCCAGGCCACATGTCAATCATCGCATATACAGGTTGATTCACGAAGTCTCCCCGGTTTATGGAGGTGATTTCTGAGGTTATTTGAAGAAAAAAAATGTGAAAAAATTAATGGAATCACTTTCATAATTACGGAGTTACGGTAATTTGAAAACAGCAGGATAGTACATTATGCAACGAGCCTATAATGGTAGTAATTAAGACGCGAGTATGTTTATGATATGAGCTCAAGCGAGTTTCATAATTTTCATACGAGCGTCTTAATTACCATTATAGTCAAGTTTCATACGACTTTTTATGCTCGACCATATTTCTAACTTGAAATTATTCATAAGTATTCATGTTATTCTTATCTGACTGAGGAACGGAACTGACCTTGTGCAATACCTCGTAAATTGTGAGATGTGCGCAGACGCGAAAGTATTGATTTTTTTCCGAGAAACAAATGTCGACATTGACCTTGATATAATCTAGAGAGTAAAATAAACATTAATCTTGATATAACCTTGAAATTGAATTAGACATTGAAAAACGAGATGACAGATTGAATTTATTTGAATATTATTTACGATTAACGCTAATTATTATAGTAACAGAACTAGTTGTCTTTCGATTGCATATCCGAGAATAATCGATACTTGCGCTTTTATATATCTACAATGGTATTTAATGAACTTAATGAATAGGTGTACTTTAATGAGGTCCATTAAAGGGCTGCTACCAGGTGTATAGGTACTACATTTCGGCATGATCGAGCATAAAAAATTTTATTTAAAAATTTCACTAATAGAAATGCAGAAAGTAATTAAAATACAAACAATTGATTGTTTATGTATCAGTCTCTCTCATTTAGCGTGGATTTAAATCACATTTTTCGAAAATGCCTCCCTGAATCTCAAGGCAACGGTCCGCACGGATGTGAACCGCACGTGTAGTATTTCGCAGCTTCACACATTTGTCCCTTATTGTTACCGCGGCATCCAGAATGCAACTTTTCGCGTATTTGTACCTTGACCTGATACACGATGTTTTTTATCCACCCCCAGATGCGACTATCAACAAAGTGCACGTAGTTATGGCAACAGACGTGTCTAGCGCTCCATTCACTATGACGCGTTTCGAAAATATGTTGTAACTCCGTAAATATTAATGTAATCCCATTAATTTATTTACATTTTTTTTTCAAATAACCTCGGTAATCGCCTCCATAAACCGGGGGAGAACTTCGGGAATCACCCTGTATAGGACGCACATGTACGTAAAACTCAAAAGTTTACAGAAGATATAAAAATTAATAAATAACGAGAAGAAAATAGTCTAGTAAGATTGTAAACATGTGATTTACACTTTGGCGACAACATTCAGCCTGTCCTTATGCAACTCGCATGGTTTTTACGAGTGAGCAACTTCACCTTTGTGCTTGTTTGTTTGTTGTGACTTTGTGACTTCCTGCCAACCAAGTAAGGAAACTTTTTGCAGTGAAGACTGTCTAGTCAGTGTTCCGCAATATTGCGAACAGGAAGACTGCACATTAAGCGAAGGATGTTTGTTTTAATGGCTGTCACTGTGGCTATATTAATTTGCAGGCTTCTAAATAAAACCGTCTCACTAACTGTGAAAGGTGTCTTAAGATGTCATGCTTAACATTGCCAGAAAGCAATGATGTAGGATTCCAGTCTCGCCGAGAGGTGAATGTTTATCCATTGCCATTATGATGTGGTGTGTTGTCTTAGACTGGGATCAATTCATGAGTGTTCCTCCAAATTCTCGCTTATTCTTTGTGTCAGGTCTAGGAAAAGTTCAGGTGTGGATTTTTGCTCAGGATCTAAGAGTGCTCGGAGCGCCGAAGGAAGGAAGGAAGAAAGGAAAAGAGAAAGAAAGAAAGAAAGAAAGAAAGGAAAAGAGAAAGTAAGGAAGAGGGAAAGAAAGAAAGGAAAAAGAAAAGAAAGGAAGGAAAAGAGAAAGAATGGAAGAGGAAAGAAAGAAAGGAAAAGAGAAAGAAAGGAAGAGGAAAGAAAGAAAGGAAAAAGGAAAGAAAGGAAAAGAGAAAGGAAAAGAAGAAAGAGGGAAAGAAAGAAAGGGAAAGGAAGTAAGAGAGAAAGAAAGGAAAAAGGAAAGAAAGGAAAAGAGAAAGGGAGGAAGAGGGAAAGAAAGAAAGGAAAAGAGAAAGGAAAAAGGGAAAGAAAGGAAGGAAAAGAGAAAGGGAGGAAGAGGGAAAGAAAGAAAGGAAAAGAGAAAGAAAGGAAGGAAGAGGGAAAGAAAGGAAAAGAGGAAGGAAGAGGGAAAGAAAGGAAAAAGAAAAGAAGGAAAGGAAAAGAGAAAGGAAGGAAAAGGGAAAGAAAGAAAGGAAAAAGGAAAGAAAGAAAGGAAAAGAGGAAGGAAAAGGAAAGAAAGAAAGGAAAAGAGAAAGGAAGAAGAGGGAAAGAAAGAAATGAAAAAGGAAAGAAAGAAAGGAAAATTGAAAGGAAGGAAAAAGGAAAGAAAGGAAAAGAGAAAGAAAGAAAGGAAAAGAGAAAAAATAAAGTAAGAAGAACAAAAGGAAAAAGAAAGGAGGAAGAAAAAAAGAAGGGAGGAAGGTAGGAAAAGGGAAGGAAGGAAAATGAAAGAAAGGAAAGAAAAAGGAAGAAAGGAAAAAAGAAGGAAGGAAAAGAAAAGAGAGGAAGGTAAAAGGAAGCAGAAGAGAAGAAAGAAAAAAAAGAATGGAAAAGGGAACAAGGAAAGTAAGGACCATTTATATTAAATTTTCAAACTACAGTAGATGGTAGTTCTCAGCGGTGTTTAGTGGTTAAAATCCGAAGGCGATGGATTTTAATGGACGATAAGGTGGACGATGAAGTCCTTACTATTGTCGGCTTCCTCGGAAAGGAAGCAGACCTGATAGATCCCTATCTATCGTGGCTTTGAGTTGTGTAACAAGTAAATATTATATAAAATGCTTAATACTAGGCCTGCACAGTAAGCAGATTGATTAAATTTATATAGAAACGGTTCATGAGTTGAGTAGAAGGTATGAGCATGGAGAAATTTGGATAATTCTGTTCTGAACTTTTAACGAGGAACGCTTATGCGCTTGAAATTCCAGAAATCTGGTCACTCTTTCTGTTAATACGGTGACGTCATTAATTACTGTAGGCCTTGGATGTCTGAAATAAAATTATGATGTGTTTAAAAAAAATAGTTTCGAATCCAGCCAGCCGTGATAAAACATGAAAGGGAAACAAATGAATGCGACATCATAATGAATTTAGTTTTATGCCTATGTAGTTTTATTCATTATCACAATTTCATGGCCGCCTATTATAATCAACAAAGCGGTTAGGAAAAGCTGAATGCTATATCTTGTTGCAATAAGTACTACAGATGTAACAGCAGAATAAGACAGGCTACAATGTAAATATGATTGTTAAATTTGTTACTTACCTGTGATACGTGTAATATTTACGTCGTGAAAGACAGAGGTAATGCAATAATTTCTTGATGAATGAAGTTTGAACACTGAATATTGCATTTTCTTTGACAGTGTAAAATTAATAGAAATTAATAGTAGTGCTAAAGTGATTACTTAATTTTTTGCGCACCAGTGTTTTGAAGGTTCACTTTAGGCACTGATAACATTGTGTAAAATCTACTTTACGTATTATCGTAGAAAAAGATATTTTGTTAGAGCATTTGGTTGTAAAGAAGACAAATAAAACACAAGTTTAGGGCTTTACGTTATTGCGAAAGGCTTGAAGTAATGAATGGGTATTGAAATAATTAGGGCCTATGCAAGGTGGGTCAAAAGTCGTTCTTAGGTTTCATACTTGTAATATAAAGATGTCATAACTTGAATAAATGAATAGCTCGTGTAATAAGTGGTGGTTTGACAACCATGTCCGTGCGTCAACTGTTTTTCTGACGTCATGTCTTCTTATTGTTGTTGTTGTTTTGTGTTGGGTCTCTGCAATAACTGCTAGTTTCTTGCAATGAATCGCAAATTAACCACAGAACAACGTGTTTTTGTGCTACAACGTTGTTGGAAGCACTGTGAGAGAACACGGCATTGGTGAGACAAGATTTCCTGACGATCAGGATCTGCATCAGTTGCGACAGATGATCGAACAGTCAATCGTGAAAATCGATGAAAATCCTTAGTTATGTTCTGCCATCTGTAAATAAGCGTCTCAACGTTGTAAATTGTGTATCGAGAATCAGGGCCTCCATTTTGAACAAAATCTATAAAGGAATGTATAGTCAAATTTAAACTGAATGTAATTAAATGCAAGGAAGTGTTTGGGGAAAGCGACTTTTAACCCACCCTGTATATGGTATATAACCTGAGAAGCAGGCCTATTTCTGAACTCCCGACATTTTATTCTTCGTTAATCCTGATTGTGCTGTATTTTCAAAATTGTCTCATAATAATCTCTTTCTATTATCTAATATCATTTGAAATATATTAACATTCTATGTATTTTAGTTTAATTCTGCTACACAGTTTATTTCAGTGTTTAATTAATAGTTCATAGTATTTTGTTGTTTAATTCGTAAATAACTCTTGTATACATGTAACTCTCATCTAAATCAAATTGTTGAATTCTTTGTAAGTTCATGCATATGCATATACACTTTTTGCTGGTTGAGTGGAAGAGAAGGCCTTACGGCCTTAACTCTGCCAGCTAAAATAAATTATTATTATTATTATTATTATTATTATTATTATTATTATTATTATTATTATTATTATTATTATTATTATACAGGGACATCATTTTATTTTTACTTCAATTTTTATTGTACCTGAGTTTTTGAATGTACTTCACTCCCACCCCTTCTACTAAGGAAGTTCCAACTCCACACAGAACCAAGACTGCAGATAGTAAGCAGTACTGAGTTACTGAGTATAGTACGTTCCAGAAATATGTTCGCGTTTTCCAGTGACGAAAGAGCTTTCAATATTGAATCATATTTTCGCACAGGTACTGTCCGTTTGCCTACGTCGCATGCCGATTTCCCCCACCTGCTTCTGCTCGCCCCTCTGTAATAGCTGGGCTGTCTTAGCTCTTTTCTGAAAACGTTAATTTCTCTTAGGAATTGGAAGTTTACATAATATTATAAGCTGTTTAATTTAACTTAAATAAAAGGGCCTCGTTAAGTAATTAACTATCACGTGACTTCCTCCCTTTCTACAATCCTGCGGCATAACCACTTGGACGGACAGTAGATAGCATGTCTGAGTAATTTTATATTTTCGGGTCGGGCAGAAGTGAAGATTGAATTTACAGTACGTAGAGTAGGTACAGAATTATTTCAACATGAGTTACTAGTACGAAGGACGAAACTGGCAATTGGAATTAGATACAATAGTCTATAGTGCGATAATATGCACAAAAGAACTGAAGCCTGTATCGAAATGAACGGCCACCATTTTCAAAATTGTGTTTAAATATTCATATTATGATTATTTTCCAATTTAACTTCTTTCTCTATATTGTACGCTAATGTGCTGTAGACAGTATAATATACACTGCATAATGAATACGTTCGCATGGATAACTTACTTCGTGAGTAAAAACACTTATCCTTAATACAGTACTGTACTTCGATTAAAGAAAAACCTAATGAAAATTATCAAACTCAAAATCGCGATATTTCCTGGTTTACGTAAATGGATGAACTACTTTTCTTCCTTCCTATACCTAGTAGAGTGATTTGTGTTTTACGCCAGTATCATCGAACTCCAGTCTTGGAGGGGGGAGCAAGCGGTGTTTCCGGTTCTCTAAAGGTATAGACAGGTTAATATTAAAAATGTTAGTAAAAATAAAATGATGTCCCTGTACAAATAATGTCCATGGCTTGTCAGTATATATTTTCATTAATAATCTTCCTCGTATGTAATCTTAAAACTTTATAACTAATTCAACAGTTCATAGCATAAATACACGTCAAAAAATGACTTTCATACTCCATCGGCAAGTCTATCGTGCTATCGAAAAGGAGTACGTTATATGGCAGTAAAAATTTTTAATAGCCTCCCTATCGATATAAAAAATGAAACTCAAAACATAAAATTATTTAGGGCCAAATTAAAGAAGTACCTGATTTCTCACGCATTCTATTCTGTAGGTGAATTTATGATATTCATGAAATTGATACCAAAACTTTGTGTTGTACTAGTAGACTATATTGTAAATCTGTATATATTTCATCTAGACTATGACTATAAATTAAGATTTTATAATAGTATTAAGTTTTTTTACTTGTTCCATATTCTAGCTGTAAGCATGTATGAATACCATGGAATGTTAATAAATACAATACAATATAATAATTGAAATGTTCATAATCCACATTAACTCTCCCTGCCGCAAGTTACAAGCAAACATTCTGATGGGGACAGGTAAAAAAATTAAATTTATTTCTTCCACCATGTTAATAATGTCAAAAGAAGTGCTTATACTAATTCTGGCCACTTGAACGCAATTACTAGGCCGTCCAGAAAGTGATTTACCCTGAGGCCGTTTACAGAAAAAAGCACAATTGCATGGAAAGATTTATTGAAACAGATAGAGCAATTGTTGCGCCATTTGTCAACATATCCCCCACTGGAATTGAGTCATTTGTGATACCTTGGGATCAATTTTTAGTCGTAGAAGTCAGCCCCCTCAGATCGGAACCAGCGTTTGACAGCCATCTGCACCTCTGTCGATCCCATGATATGACAAATGGCTCAAATCCGGTGGGGAATATGTTGAAAAATAGCTCAGCAATTGCTGTGTCTGTTCCAATAAATTTTTCTAATGAAATTGTGTTTTCTTCCTGTTAACGGCCCATTGCGATCTTATTTTTTACGGCCCTCGTAATTGTGGTTGAGTGACCAAAATTTGTATAAGCACTTCTTTTGACATTATTAACATGGCAGAAGAAAAAAATTTAACTTTTTTACCTGCCCCCATCAGAATGTTTGCTTGTTAGCGCATCTTTCGAGATGGACGAAAATCTTATCAAGACTCCTTTGTTCAGACTACCTTCCAATTTTCCCTACTATTAAAAAGGATAATATGGTCGGATTGTCGGCATATTATCTCACAAACCAATTCAATGCACTTTCAAACTGTTGTTAAATAAAGATTACATGACGAGGTGTTCAGAAGTTTCTCTGCTGCACAGCAAAGAGAATATCCGTTATATAAACTTCTGATTTGAAATGGCGTTAAGCTATAACATTTCAGTAGCCTAATAACGCATTATTTTTGCGTAATTAACTATATTGTCCACATCTGTGGAGTAACGGTTAGTGCGTCTAGCCGCGAAACCAGGTGGCCCGGGTTCGATTCCCGGTCGGGGCAAGTTACCTGGTTGTGGTTTTTTTCCGGGGTTTTCCCTCAACCCAATATGAGCAAATGCTGGGTAACTTTCGGTGTTGGACCCCGGACTCATTTCCCCGGCATTATCACCTTCATCTCATTCAGACGCTAAATAACCTTAGATGTTGATAAAGCGTCGTGAAATAACCTACTAAAAAAATTAACTATTTTCTCTAGCGATAATTCCATTCGCTCAAACTCTTCATGGCATGATGCCTAATCACGTGTAACTTTTTATTGCTTTAATGAATTCATTGCTGTTCATTTGACAATATTTGGGGCTAAAAGCACAGAGGAATCGGGTCCTTTTCAAGGCATAACTTGTAAATAAAATTTATCTCTGTAATATAATATTTTATATTGTGTTGTTCTGTGTTGTCTCTTATCTGTGTGCTCGTATCATGACTACGTCATAACCGCTGCATTATGAAATGATTTGAATTAGATGTGGTTATGCCCTTCATATCAAATTCCAAATTTGGAAATTTAAACTTTTTTTTAATCTTCATATTATACGAAGTTGAGCAAGACACCATATTCTTTAAATTTAGTTATGACTGATCGGTGCAAAGCTAGTTTCTAAAAAGCGGTAAACCTTTCATTTGAAATGTTAGACGACGAAGCGTATCCTTGCACATGAGCGTGTAATATTTATCTCCTCACTTCACTTTCATCTTGGCGTCTGCGTAACTAATGTCATTAAGGGCAATAACTTTCACACGTTCAAATTATGCAGCATCAGAAAATTATTAGGCCTATAATTACAGAGAGTGGTTTAGTAAGTCTGACATTTCATACCTACTGTAAACATATTTAAAGATATTATTTTGCCTTTAATTATAGATGGAATTCCGTTGTTACAAATTGCAAATAAGTTGGTATTACTTTATGTTCTTATCAATTACATACTTACTTATGGCTTTTAAGGAACTCGGAGGTTCATTGCCGCCCTCACATAAGCTCGCCATCGGTCCCTATCCTGAGCAAGATTAATCCAGTCCCTACCATCATATCCCAACTTCCTCAAATCAATTTTAATATTATCCTCCCATCTACGTCTCGGCCTCCCCAAAGGTCTTATTCCCTCCGGTCTCCCAACTAACACTCTATATGAATTTCTGGATTCGCCCATACGTGCTACATGCCCTGCCCATCTCAAACGTCTGGATTCAATGTTCCTAATTATGTCAGGTGAAGAATACAATGCGTGCAGTTATCCTCCTGTAACTTCATGCCTCTTAGCCCCAAATATTTTCCTAAGAACCTTATTCTCAAAAACCCTCAATCTCTGTTCCTCTCTCAAAGTGAGAGTCCAAGTTTCACAACCATACAGAACAACCGGTAATATAACTGTTTTATAAATTCTAACTTTAAGATTTTTTGACAGCAAACTAGATGGCAAAAGCTTCTCAACCGAATAATAACTGGCATTTCCCATATTTATTCTGTGTTTAATTTCCTCCCGAATATCATTTATATTTGAAGAGTCCACTGCAAGAATGATGGATGTCACTTTCTTGTTGAAAATGAACCAAGACTGTCAATGCATAGCTTAAGACATATAGAATATACATAGAGAGTTATATGGCATTAACACTGATAGTCATTGTCCAGTAATGATCGGAAAATCTCAGTTAAGATTTGAGCGCTAAACATTTCAAACTTTCAATTGTTTCTCCTGCAAAATGTATTCCAAATGACATCCATAATTCTTGCAGTGGACTCTTCATTTGTTACTGTTGCTCCAAGATATTTGAATTTTTCCACCTCTTCCGTTTTTTACGGTGATCGGTTGTTAGTTCTTCGCCCAACCCCCGGGCTGGAGGACCAGCCCTTATCGGCTGTCCACGACTGCATATTCAATATATTCGCAGCTACCCTCTATATCCAGTTAAGGATATAAATTAATTTAATTATTTCAAATTGAAGGTAGAACAATATTTACTTAGTAATATGTGTCAAATGTTTTAAGTTATGGGTATAATTTCGTTGTTGAAAATTCCCATTAGACCAGTGCTAGAAAGATTTAAATAAACGTCTACAGTTACAGATATGAGTTCAGTATTGTAAATTACACATAAGCCAACATTAAAAATGTTTGTAAACATTCCTGTAGGTGTATATTGATCCCATTGTAATTAACAGACAATAGTATATTACGATACAGGGTTGTGAAGTGGTTTTTACAAAATGGAGGAAAAGTTTGAAAAACGAGCAGAGCTAGTTTTTAAATTTCCGGGATTTTGTAATGCATTTCACAAAAGTGTATTGTACAGTATTTTTTGCACGACAGTATATTTTGAAAACAATATTTTTAAAAATCTTAATATTCAGTACGTTGGCTACACTACACTGTGAACAGTTGACTGAAAGCTAGCAGTCTCGCCAACGTACATATTACTGCTAGACCAATACGAAATATTTTAAAATATGTCATTACCAGCGGCTGTTAATAACTGATATGACTGCAAATGAGATCAATGTTAAAGGTGTGTAGGCTACTTGCGTCGTATTTGCAGCTACGGATTAATTTCATTTTTACAAATTACTAAGGTGCCAAATTAACACCTAATTCCACTATATTAGCCAATGACAGGATTTATAGAATTATTTCAAGTCAGCATTAGTTGCGTGAAGTTCTTTCCTCAGTTTTACGCGCGTTGTTCCTGTGACTCTCTACAGATGTCGCCAGCTCCCAGTGAAAGTCGCTATGCACTGATATATTGCTAGTCTCCTCATGTTGGAGATGTCCTCTTACCCGATGAGCCGTAAGAACACGAGATTTCTTATCTTCCTGACATTATTTCCAAACCGCTGGAATGTTGAACCACGGACGTGAAAATTGTGCGTAACGAGGCGAACGACCTCATTGGGTTCATAAAAATGAACACTGGCAATACTTCATATAAATTTGAAATCGTTGTCTGAAATCTTTTTGTCTCAAAAACATTTGCTTGTGTTTATCCATCATCACCTACTGCATAGATTAGGATGGCTCTAATAGTCTCTTCCGGTTACGAGATTAGTTGAAATGTTGGTCACTCCGACGTTTTAAGGGGCGTCCTTGTCTTCGTTTACTCTTCGGTTTGTACGCAGTTCAACATCCGTTTTGGAAATCTTATTATGGTCATTCTTTACATATGTTGAAACTATAATAGAGTTGTCGAACGACAAAAAATTATTATCCAGTAATCGGATGTCTTTAATAGATTAATCGACTGCTTACAATAGTTGTATTTTAATCGATTTTAAACGGTATTTATAATTTTGAATAAAACACTTAACATAATTTTAGAATAAATCCATGTGTTGTAAAAAACAACACACTTTTACAGATATTTTTAATTTTATTAATTTATGTAGTAAATAATAATTATTACAAAGCAACAGACACAGGTAATGCGTACAAAAAGTTTCAAAGACAAAAGTTTCCAATTTATACATTTTTACAATCACATCTCTTTTCTCCAGCCAAATACGGCAACAAGTTGACAATACTTCACAACTTCATTCGTTATTTCAGCTTTATTGTCTACTGATTTCATTTGTCTACTTATTTAATTTATCTACTTATTTATTTTTTCGGGAATTTTAAGGGTATCATGAGTGAATTTTGAAGAAAATCTCCAAAAAATCACAATTCTGTTTTTTGTCATTATAAAATAACATATCTCCCTCTATTTAAAAAAATAGCACCATCAGTACGGTAGCGCCATTTTTAAAGTCCTTACGGCAATTTAAAAAATTCCGTGGTCCTTTAAATTCCAGCTGTGACACGCTCAGTTTTGCACTGTTTTTTCACACTTTAAATTTTCAGCATTTTCATTCCTATAAAATGCTCCTTGCGATGCAGATTTTGTGATAGTTTAAACTTGGTATTTAAGTTTACAGGTATGTAGTGAATAAAAATAGATCAATATTTTATTTTTTTATTTTTAAGACAAAAAAATACAACATTAAAAAAATTCTAGAGACTTAGCTGATCAATGTAAATGGAAACCCAGGGCTATTCAAAGAAATAGGCCTTTATGTTTGGTGAGGCTATTCACAAACTATAAGAAGGAAAAGAAAAGAGAAAATTGTTACGCAAGGGAATTTTTGAGTTCACGAGAGCTACAAGGACATTTTTGTGTGTTCTTTAGTTGCATTAGTATAAACCTACGGTACAAATTTGAAAAATCTAGCTTTTATAGTTTATAATTTCGTAATTTCACTCATGGGTACTCTGAAGTACTGGTATATGATTTTGAAATTGATTTCAAAGAGGTACTCTCTTTATTTTCATCATCTCTATTAATGTAATTTGTTCAGATATTATCATCACTAATATATCATCATCTTTCTTCAAGGATTGGCCCTTTTCACTCGTTCGTTCTATTATGAGACTTATGAAACATTAGTTTTTCACAAACAGCTATGCTGTATAATCCTTTGGACAGCACGTTACAAGATCTCGTAACAGTGCAAGTACATGTTTTAACTTCACATCTCTGTGTCCTGAATTAGTATCAAGAAATACTGTCACTTGAGCCCTTTCAAACATTGTAGGCTACATCAAAATAATTTTTCAAAGAGAATTCATCTTGCAAAAGATAATATCGCCAGATGTCCCTTTTGGGTGATTCGCACATAATTCATTTGCTGAATTGACGGCTTCGTAATAAAGATAAAGGTGTTCGATCTCTTACAGATCATGTGAAATTTGCGATGTACAGTAACATTTTTCTTCAAGCATTCACAAGGGAAATCGCGAATACGAAGATAGCTTGACATTTTAATGATTCTCGTACCAAGTTGTAGTCGTCGTTGAGTTCCTTGGTTATGCATCGGTGGCAGCTTATAATCCATCAACTAAGAATATCTCAGCACACTACATTCCAGAATGACAGATGACGTCATAGGATCGAATTCTTATACTTACATTTTTACTTTCTCATTTGAGAAATTATTGTGACACAAAAAAATATAATTATGTTTCCATATTTTCACGGAAATACGTATTTTCTTTATTTCTGATGCACCAAAAAGTCATTTTGGACTTACTGGACGACCGTCTGTTTATGTATTGCAATTTCTCCTTAACTACCGGTCGGATTTGTTAATGGTTAATATATACGAGTCATTTTCTCCGAAAATCATTCACATGAAATCGGAAATGCGCAATGGTGCTCAACTTAAAGAATCGTTATAAGATGTTTTTTTTTCTTACGTAAGATAAACTAACAAATGAAACAGATTATTTCGTATCCAGAAACTAAGAGATCTGTATAAAACAAAATTTGACCAAATCTTGATTTTTTTTGTTTGTTTTTATTTAAAAAATCGTTTCATCTTGTAAATAATTATTACTAAAGAAAACTGCATCATGTGTCGGCGTCAAACACGTGATCTGTCATTATTTTTAAATGGTTATACGCGCTTTCGGGACATTTAACTGTAGCAACTTTTTTTTCTCATTTCTGCAGAACAGTTTTTCTACAATTTTCAGTCTTCAAAATGCAATAACTCTAGCATTGTTAAAAATATTCACTTAAAATTTGCATGATAAGTAACTTGATGATTATTGTTACCATAACATATATTCTGTAGGACCAGAAATTAATTTTTACGTAGATTCTTCACCCAATAGTGCATAATACTGTGGAATCCCGGCCACCAAGTCACTCAATTGAGTGCGCTCCTTGTATAATGGCAGTTGACTTGATATATGTCGAACTTGGAGTCAGGCCACAAAGGCAAAAAACAATAGAGGAGAGGGATTCGATCCGGCGCTATGGATTGAACTTTGGCGTAGCTCAGTGGTTAGAGCACTTGTTACGTAGAACCAAGGACCCGGGTTCGATCCCCGGCACCGGGGCGAATTTTTTTTCTGTAATAACCATTGTTACCATAACAGGTATATTCTGTAGGACCAGAAATTAATCTTTACATAGAAAAATGGGGATTTCATCATAGGACTTAAAACATTCCAGCACCTTGAGAAGTAATTCACCATCTCCCTGCGTTTGTTGAAGGCAAATGGCCAGTGATGCGTAGTGTAGAAGTCTAAAGACGGCACCGTTATAAAAAGTCGTTTATTTTTGTGAAAAATGCCTCAACGTCTTCATGATCTACGCCTATCACCCAGACGTGTTGGAATTTACTCTTGTAATAGTTAAACTATTTGTAGGTTTCATTCTGTTCGCGAGATTTCTTGTTAAATTCCTCCTATTTTTTTCTCTCAGGCATTCCTTTTTCAACACCTCATCGCCTGCTAATAATATGAAAGTTTAAGAAGGTGTTAGATATATTTCCAATTATTAAAGAAACAGTTGCCGATAACACTAACGAGGCCATGCTGCGCTGTGTGCTGGAAACATGACTGTATGGTATCCCCCTCTGTAGACAAGAAGTTGTACTACTGTCACTTCTCCCAACAGTAACATCACAGTCTAGTATATACAGTCGCGAAGCTCAATACGTAGTAAATATGCAAACATTAGGTAGTTGCTCACCACTAGAATCGCTAATATCGCCTCATTACAGGCAATGCAAAATAGTACCGTCACAGTCTATTGTTTCTAGCACCCTCAAAACTCAAGCTTCGTAACTGTATATAGTAGACTGTGGTAACATCACAAGTGTTGATAGTGTTCCGATAATTTCTTTGAGCTTTACGAATGCTTGACGTGATAATTATTTCGAGACCAGAGCTCGAGAACCAATTATCTTATGGCAAAAATTGTGTGAAACGTTTATGCTGTTCGTGATTGTTATTGCAGAGTTGTCAACTATTACTGTTCTTTCGAAATTATTACGAATTTCTCCACACTATTATGGCATTATGGCCAAAGGGAAAATTTTGATAGAAAAGCGACAAATATACAGGGTGGAAGTGAAATAACTCTGCAGATTTTCATAGCGAATAGCTCATGTTGCAACAAAAAAAGTGTAATACCATATTCTCATTATTCTCATTATCTGAAAAATGTAACAAACCTTCTACATCTATATTAAGTATTAAATTACATAATTCTGATTGTTGTCTTATACAGTGTAAATGTCCGATTATTAAAGAGTCCTCTGAAATTAAGTATTTAGGCATAATTTTCGATAATCATTTAAAACAGAACCAACACATTAATTACCTTTGTAATAAATTACGTAAAATAGTATATTATTTTGTTTTATTGGGGAATTACTTGCCAATAAGTTTATTACGCACAATATATTTAACTTTATTTCAATCGGTAAATATGTATGGAATTATAGGATGGGGTAGCTCATTTAAATCCAATTTTAAACCACTTTATTTATTACAGAAGAAAATAATTAAAATATGTCTTCATAAACCTATTGATTTTCCATCTCAAAATTTGTTTCTAGACTTTAATGTAGGTACTTAACGTAAGACAAATTTATTATAATGTATTATTAAAATTCATACATAAAAATCGAAATAATTTTGAATTGTATTCTCATAGTTATGAAACAAAAGGTATGAATTCTTTATGATTGTTTGAACCAAAATGCAACACTGTTACAGTATTTAATCATAGTAGTAATTTAGGCCCAAGAATATATAACACATTTATATTTAAATATCCTAATCTTGTCAATTCTAATAGTTTTAGTATTAAATTTAAAAAGTTATGTATGGATTTTATAAAAATTGAAAAATTGTGAATTTAAATTTATAATGCTATAATTGCATAGTAGATATAAGACCAATTGTATTGTATACTTATTAATTTCAATTCAGGAATCCGCCCCTGAGCACGAGTTCTCCTCTTTCAGGGGCGAGCTAAAGTTTTTTTCTATATATATTATATGTTATGTTATAATTATTAGAAAAATAATAAATAAATAAATAAATAAATAAATAAATAAATATTGGTGGAAAGTTCATAGTTTTCTCAGAAAAAAGGTTTTTTTCCCCAAATGTTTAACCCCTTTTATTCGGTAACTATTGAGAGTAGGATCGTGATTTTTGTCCACATCGATAGAAAATTTAATAAAGAATAATTTATCCCTCTGGCGTATTTCAGTAGCATGCACGGTTTTCGTGTAAATTTAATTTAAAAGGCACTAATTTCAAGCCACTGAACGATGCGAACAGATTGCAACGTTGTAGTCAGAGAGAGAGGGGAAAGGTACGGAGACAGACTTGAGCTCGTTGATCTCTTACATCTGTATTACGAGAAGAAAGAACAGTGTAATAGCGGCGATGTTGCCAGACTGCTGAAAGTTCCAACTTAATTTTCTAATTAACCATGTATTTAATCACAAAACGTAATATAGATTTCCTATTCATTTAAGCGTAGCCTACCCTATCGTCCCTTTCAATCTGCAAGATTATTTCACTTCCAGCCTGTGTATAGGCGTGTATGTTTCTTCCGAAAAAAGAGAGAAAATGTGTAAAGAAATTTCCAATTGAGACTGAATTTCTTAAGCATAAAAAGTTGTAGATATTTCATACAGAAGAAATGCTTCATATACTTCTCTTGAATATTTTATTCAAAGATTCCCAAATAAGGTCAATAAAGGTGAACATGACAGATTCGAAGAGGAATTTGCAGCTTACCAATACGATACTTAACCTGAATACTTTATAAATTTATCTAGAATGGACGTAAATAGCGCCAAAATTACAGATTTCAGAAATGAAAAATAAGAAGTAAAATTGTGTTTGCAGTACTAACAATAAGTGTACCTCACAGTGACTCTCCTATGGAAAGACTCTTCAGTGTTGCGATAAAAAAAGAATCGGACAGAATTCCGGCCTACATTAAACACATGAACACTGGAATCACTTCTGATCCAGAAGAACAAGATGACATCACAAGGAGAAGTGCAGTATGTTTCAAGAACAAATTTGTAGGAAAGCAGCTGCTAGAATCAAAACATGCCACAAAGCATTTTTTTCACAGAAAAAGTAACAGGTAACGTGTTATTGTATATTACGTCTGACTTTGCCAGAAGGGGATATGGGGCAATCACGCGCACTATGGGTTTACTGGTAGTGATGAACCACATGAAAAGCTGGCACCTCTTTTATTGTGGGCTTGGTTGGGATGTTTGAGATTTAGATTTTTAAGGAATTTGTTCCTATTTGTAGGAACTGTGAATATGATTGGGAGTGAAATAAATGTAATGCAATTTATGTGTTGTATTATTCATGATTATTGTTTTTCGGTCAATTCTTCATTAAATATACAGAATGTTTCGTAACATATGGAATCTAAGTCTTCAGTGGATAGGAGACACAAAAACGATGAAAAAAGTTAATATACCGTACGCATTTGTTGCATGGGAGCTCCTTTCCGAGTTAAAAACCAACAGGACTGTAAAAACGAGATATTTCTTGACCTGTTTACTGGGTATGCTTCGGCTGACCTGCACGTTCTCCAGATCTAAATCCATTTGACTTATTTGTGAGGCTGCTTACAAATTGTTTATTCACAACCCATTCCTAAAATTGAAATACTTCGTCAGCTTGAGCATATCCAAGATTGATACACAAACTAACCTAAAAAAAAAAAAAAAGCGAACTGTTTTCATCGGTGAGACCTCTCGACTTCGATAAAATAATTTTGTTCCTAAAATAAGACATGAAAATTTACCAATCTCCTGACCATTGCTCCACCAAATTTCCTACTTCACCGACTGATGTCGCTGGGGAAAAAGTTTGGAAAAAGTTTCGACTTTGTTTGCAGAATGTCTCCTGAGACCTTTGAGGTCTCTGGCAGACAAAGCACCGATCAAAACATAAAATATGAGAAACTGTGCACTAAGCAGTATACTCGTATGACGGAATGCGTCACAGAAGGGCCCTCGAAGCTAAATGAATTTTCACTTTTCTTTTGCAATGCTCTTGGCAGCGAAACACCTCGTCCCACATGCAGGCCGATTTCTTAACGAGTGCAATTATTACTGCTTGGAGTGCAGAATTTGCTCCTTATTGCTATTCATAACATGTGAACCACATTGTGCGTGTAACTCGTAAGATAGCCTTGAAATTGAGTGTTTGAAATTGTGTCACCTTGACGTACGCGTTGATAATTAGTTGTTGGATTTTTATTCCTACCCATTTTCGCCGGAGGTTTGTTTTGATAATTGTTGGATTTTTATTCCTACCCATTTTCGCCGGAGGTTTGTTTTGATAATTGTTGGATTTTTATTCCTACCCATTTTCGCCGGAGGTTTGTTTTGATAATTGTTGGATTTTTATTCCTACCCATTTTCGCCGGAGGTTTGTTTTGATAATTGTTGGATTTTTATTCCTACCCATTTTCGCCGGAGGTTTGTTTTGATAATTGTTGGATTTTTATTCCTACCCATTTTCGCCGGAGGTTTGTTTTGATAATTGTTGGATTTTTATTCCTACCCATTTTCGCCGGAGGTTTGTTTTGATAATTGTTGGATTTTTATTCCTACCCATTTTCGCCGGAGGTTTGTTTTGGCTTGTTGTGTCATGCAGCGCACTGATAGAAATGTTTTCCCTGAGGTCAGTAGTTACATGTTAATCAATATGTTGTCACTTCACTGGACTTATTCGGCTGACCATATAGTACTTTTTTATTCATTCATTCATTCATTCATTCATTCATTCATTCATTCATTCATTCACTCACACTTTTATTTATTTATTTATTTATATTTATTTATTTGTCTGTTTGTCTGTCTGTTTGTTTATTTCTGTATTTGTTTAGTTTATGTATTTATTTATTTATGTATTTATTTATTTTTGTATTTATTTATGTATTTATTTATTT
The DNA here is from genome assembly GCF_040183065.1 of Periplaneta americana. Lineage (NCBI taxonomy): Eukaryota > Metazoa > Arthropoda > Insecta > Blattodea > Blattidae > Periplaneta > Periplaneta americana. The sequence continues at coordinate 198,510,262 of NC_091118.1, read as the reverse complement.
ACTCACTCACTGATTTATTTATTTACTTATTTATTTATTTATATTTATTTATATATTTATATATTTATTTATTTTTTATTTATTTACTTACTAACTTACTTACTAACTTACTTACTTACTTATTTACTTATTTAGTTACTTATTTATTTATTTATGTATTTATTTATTTTATTTTGTTTTATTTTATTTTATTTATTTTATTTATTTATTTATTTATTTATTTATTTATTTTATTTATTTATTTTATTTTATTTATTTTATTTATTTATTTTCTTTATTTATTTTTTATTTGTTTATTCATTTATTTATTTTATTTTATTTATTTATTTATTTTATTTATTTATTTATTTATTTTATTTATTTATTTAGTTATTTGTTTGTTTGTTTGTTTGTCTGTTTGTTTATTCTGGTGAAGTTAAGACCATCAGGCCAATTAAGTTAACTGTCATTGAATGTTTAAATGTACCTTACCTACATCTATACAGAGTGGAAAAATTTTCAGTGATAATAAAATCACACAGTGAATCTTTACGACAAAGGGAACAGAATTTTCCTTTGTCATTTTGTGTTATTTCTTTTTATTTAGTGGGAAATTGACTTTGTTTCTACAAATAATTGCAACATCGCAGTAAATTGAGTAGCACTTGCGGACGCATGTTTACATCAGCAGCAGTGAGGGGTAAAAATGTGAATAAACACTGCCTGCTGAAAGCTTCGCTTTACAAAACGCTCTAAGCCCGCGGTATTCAGGCCTTAGAGTGAAGCACGCGTCTGTATTTCGGCAACAGCGTTTACTTAAAGCAATATATTAATAATTGCAGTACCAAATACTCTTAAACTATAAACGTGACAGAAACATAATGCAAAGCATTTGTTGGAACTTAGAAGACGTTAACAGATGTATTTCTAAATGTTTTAACAGATATCGGGGTAAACACTTTTTAATGTAAAATAGTTATTTTTGAAAAATCTAGACGCAAAGGAACAAAATGGTAGAGAACTTTTCATTCATACTGTTCTAAAGATTCGTCCCTTAAAATGATTGTAATAGTATATCTTCCACTTCGTGTAATGTGATCAACAATGAATAATTATGTGTTTACGTCCCTCGAAGAACTTCGATCCAAGTACATAGGCCTATATGAAGGGTTCAGAACCATAGTGGGTCAAGCGCCATTTATTAAAAACGGAGAAAGCACGGTTAAAGTTAAGTGAATACCATAGTTTAATGAAGATTGACATATCATTTAGTTTGGATGTGTATACTTTATATTACTTGCTATATTTATTTTTTATTTTATTGGGTTATTTTACGACGCTGTATCAACATCTACAGTAGGTTATTTAGCGTCTGAATGAAATGAAGGTGATAATGCCGGTGAAATGAGTCCGGGTTCCAGCACCGAAAGTTACCCAGCATTTGCTCGTATTGGGTTGAGGGAAAACCCCGGAAAAAACCTCAACCAGGTAACTTGCCCCGACCGGGATTCGAACCCGGGCCACCTGGTTTCGCGGCCATACGCGCTGATCGTTACTACACAGGTGTGGACTACTTGTTGTATGTTTCCATTGAATTATGGTAATAACTTAATTTTAACCCTTGTTTTCTATGGTTTTAGTAAATGGCGCTTGACCCGCTATGGTTGTGAGCCCTTCATATGAACTTTTTTCTGGATTTGAAAGCATATAACCATTCATAATGTAAGTAGTAACCAGTCATAGAAAATAAATTAACAAAGAAACTTGCTTTTTTTAATCCAGTAAATACTTATGAAAATTCTTACGCCATAGTTTCCATGAATTAAATTTTATAAACATAATTCCTCTAATGGACCCCAGATGAAGATTATTTCTCTCTTTGGTCCATTGAGAGTTGGCGAGAAAGAAAAACAACAATTTCTGATTTTTTACAATGCCTGGGTAGACGTACACAAACCTAAAAAGCAGGACATGTCGGGCGAAATCTGGACGCCTGGTAACCCTAGTGATGGCCCTTGTATTCGACTAACCTAAGTGCAAAACACTAGAATTTTAGTGACTAGCTTTTCCTCGATCTCTGCTGAAGTTTCGTACGCATGACTTTGGAAATATCACACAGAAAAAAAATGGTCTGTTGGGTTCAGGACTGGAGATTGTCTTGGTTATACTACAGTCTACTATATATAGTCGTGAAGCTTGAGGTGATTTTTTGCAAATCTCGTGATAAAGCGCTCCAATCGGTTAGCAACTAGAAACAATAAACTGTCCACGGTCGACTTTGGACTGTGTCGTATTTCCATCGAGTGCTAGCTCGTTGCGTATTTCACATTGATGCTTGTGAAATGTTCGTTATTGGTTGTAATGAAAATGTTAATGGCTAAAATATAATAATTGGAATAATAATATTTTATTAGAGACGTTGAAAAATTAAGCTTGTTTTAATGAAATTTATTGATCACGTTTTATTTTCAATTCTGGTGGGATTATTATTGCTTAGGCCTACTTTTTTTTCAAAGGATATGTTTTTAATTATAGCTGTTAATTTTGTTGTTATTTTCATTTGTTACTTTACTAGAAACGTAGAAAAAGTCTGTTACAATAAAATTTATTGATCACGTTTTATTTCCAATTCTGGTGTGATTATTATTGCTTAACCTCATCCCACTTTGTTAACTACGTAAGCCTACACTACAAGTACTGGTACACGTAAGTTACTCCATTAATTCATATTTCCATTATTATTGTTGTAAAGGGAAATGCAAATTAATATTTATTAGTTTCATAGTTAATTATCGCTATAATCTTGAATGAGTGAAGCGATTATAGTAAATTTCAGTTCGTTTTGCACAAACAAAAATAATATTAACTTATTTCTTGCAGGTATCTTCGAGTTTATGGTGGAATTTAATATACTTCATTAAAATAATAAATTAACTTTATGCATTTAATATTCCAATAATGGAAGGAAGGTGTTAATTTTTCCAAAAGAACACAACGAAAGTGTAAGATATTTTGTCGTGTACTAGGAGAGAGATCTGCGATGATGAGGCGATAGTAGCGATCCTAGTGGTGGGCAACTACCCATGTTTGCATTTTTACTACATATTGAGCTTCGCGACTGTATATAGTAGACTGTGGTTATACTGTGTGACTTCCCCTGTCGATCCAGCGATACACATATGAAGAGTCCACTGCAAGAATGATGGACGTCATTTGGAATACATTTTGCAGGCGAAGCAATTGAAAGTTTGAAATGCTTAGCGCTCAAAGCTTAACTGTGATTTTCCGATCATTACTGGACAATGACTATCAGTGTTAATGCCATATAACTCTCTATGTACATTCTATATGTCTTAAGCTATGCATTGACAGTCTTGGTTCATTTTCGACAAGAAAGTGGCATCCGTCATTCTTGCAGTGGACTCTTCAAATAAAAGAACACATAAAAACAAAATTAAAGTACCGGTACCAGACTGTCTACATCCCTCGGATGTAGCGTCGTAATTGGATGTCTGCAACCATATGTTACTTATATCAAATTGGTTCAGTTTACAACCTCTTAGAATTTTACAGACTATTCATTTACATTCTGTATAATAATTGTCGGTCCTTTTACGGCTGTCGCCACTTACTGATTGCCATCCTCCATCGAGTTCAGTCCGCATCTGTTAGTTTCTATTCCTACACAAGTCTTCCAGCTCTTGTATCATCTTGCCTTATTGTTAAATAACTTACCGGTAAGGTCTCACTCACTCTTTCGTATCGGAAGCAATGAATTAGAAGGCGCACATGTTAATTTCTCTCTTCACAAACTGAGCTAATACGACATAAGGTAATGTATTATGATGTTGCAAATTATCGATTTCGATATTTTTGCGGAAATACACGTTTTGCACATACCTAGTGCCGAAATAGTAATATGCGTTACAAGAGCGGTATGTTGAAATTTTCATGTTCGAGGAAAAGTATGAAAAAGCGAAACGTAGTTGACCTTTTTTAATTTCCGGGAATTGAAAGAAAACATACCGCTCGTGTATCGTACATTATTTTGTGCGAAGATCGTTTATTACATACCTGAAAGAGGAATTTCTAATTAGTTGCAATGAAATCTCCATCTTGGTTTCTGTTCAATGACGGCAAATTTGCAAAACAAAAATATCTATCTTCAACATTGTTGCTTTAAAATGTTTACTGTGTTTACTGTATTCCAGCAGACCGTGATATACGTCTGTCTTTTTTTTCCCCCAGTCTATAAATGCGAACTTAAAACAAACGGTAAGGTTATGTAATGATTTATTTTTCATTTTAATATTTTAACAATATTATTTATATAACATATTGCAGTAATAACATCGGCATCTGGAATCTTGTAGATTTTTTCACGGCTTCCTTAATGTTACTTGCATCACGAATGCAGTAAACTTTAGTGGAGTTGTAGAGTTTACTTAATTTTTGCAAATATTTAAAAACAATAATTAACAGTGCAATTTAGGTGAAATTGCAGTGGTAAGTTTCCAATTTATAATTATTACTATGTTAAACGTCTCTAAAAATAATATGTTAAAAGCCTAAAGCAGTAAAATCAATATGTCACTTAAGCTGTAAGAAGAGGGAAATTGTTATGTGTGTTAGGTTGGGAATATTGAATGTGGAATTTTACACTTTCCGCGGATTGGTTTTGTGCGGAAACCAGGCAAATACGCACGATCTCGCACAAAAATATTTCCGGAGCATTCATGAGGTAGCGTTTTTATATGATCTTGTTTTAAATTGAATCTTTTATATTGTATTTTTAAATAGCTCAGCAAGGGCTCAAATGCAGTTGTTGACCCGCCCTGTAAATAAACCACAATCACCATCGCTGTGGGATAGCCTATTGTTAAAAAGGCATGAAGAAGAGCCAGAAGTCAAGGCCACATACGAAAGAGCGAAAGTGTGACAGGAGGCCATGCCAGCGGAGGCTAGCAAGCGGCCACGATCTATCCTCTTGTCGAATGCGTTTTCATGAGCGTCATTCATATCTAATAGTCTAGAACTGTAGAGACTATTAGATATGAGGAGGGGCGAAGGGGGTAATTGCCCCCCCTCTGAGTTTAAAATTAAAAAAAATTACAATTGAATAGTAACAACTACGGAAAAAATGTCAGAAATGTACACTCTCTACCAAAAATTAATTGGGCACTGTTTTTGCCCCTTTAGAACCTCGTGGTACCACCTCTTGCTGCTATAACAGCAGCCACCCTGTCAGGCATGTTCTCCACAAATTTGTATAGGATATCCACTGGCTTGCGTCGCCATTCCTCCTGCAATATGGCACTCAGTTGGACAATGGAAGTTGGCCGCATTTCCCGAAACCTCAGTCGCCGGTCCAATTCGTCTCAAAGGTGCTCAGTGGGATTGAGATCAGGACTCTGTGCATGCCAGTCCAACCGGTGAACATTATTGTCTGCATACCACTGCATAGTAGCCGCCGAAACATGGCATCTAGCACGTAAAATCCTGAGTGTCCAATTACTTTTTGGTAGATAGTGTATTTTTATTATGACTATTATATTTTTGCTACGTTATACTACTCTTGACCAATAAAACGGTACGAAAGGACGTCTTTCTACCAATCATGGCTGCTTATCGCACAATTTTATCGCTTCCCTAGCATTTGTTTGTTTTTATCACTACCCTAGCATTTGTTTCTTTGTTTGCCAACATTCCAAACTGCAAATTCTTTACGGTACTATAAAACATGCTTTGCGATCGTAATTTGTTTCCCGCCTAGATAGTCGACTGAAAATGGCGGCTCCGTTCAAACGTTTTGGTGAAGCTAGCATTAGTGAAATAGAATTTCAGTAAGTCAATTAATATTTTATTGTATTATAATACTTTATTTCTTCTAAACTTTATATACTTTCTTCTGATCGTGTAATAATCAATTAAATCCCACTCGAGTTTTGATTTTCTCTAGATTAATCAAAACCTCTAGTGAGATTACTGTTGAAAATATTCCACTTTTATAAATGCTTAAATAAAGGTCGGGCTAAGTTAATGACTTTGCTCAAATGAAAGCATGATGTTACCCTCTGTTATATTACGGTTTACCTATTGTAAATCAAAATAATTTTTTTTGTTAATTTAAATTAATATTTTTTGTCAATACAATTGAGTGTTCATTTTATTCGCACCTACATCATATTAAGAGCAAGTACATTGACATCAAAAACTTTTTCGTTACATTTTTATTGTACCTTGTTTTTTTACTATACCATTCAGGCTTTGCTTAATGGTAAGTTTTAGTAGCCATGGTAATATTTTACACTGCATAGGTACAATCAGGACATAGTTAAAAATGCAAGGAGAGAGTTTTTGATGTCACTTTACATGTAAATTACGTATCCTATAAGTAGGATAAGAAGCTAAAACAAGGCCTGTGTGTGAAAACTGGAAATGTACTGTAAAATGGAGTAAACTTGACCATAAAACAAACAAAAATTGAACCATATCAAGCCTATCTGTGACTTAAAATAACAAAGAAAGTTTAAGGAATGGAGGAAAAAACGAACTTCAAAAATATGTTCAATTTATTTGATATTATAGGTTGAATATTTTTTTTTATCTCTGGTGAAGTTTACCCCAGTTTAAGGCATGGAAAATAGTTCATTTCAAAAGAAATGCTGATTACACCACTCGATATCCTACCCTATAAGGTCTTCCCTATAAAAAATTTTGGCCCCTCCTCAATCAAAAACTGAAGTGATGGCCCTGACTAATACCGAAATACTTGAAAACAAGGGCGGCACCAGCCCACCCTTAAGCCTCCCAATATAAAAATGAAAACCATATAAATAATTATTATGTATTGTTCATCAATTTCACAGTTGAAGCGTTGGATCGAATAATGGTCTATGTTACAATGTTACTTACATTGTCCCCCTATTGGTGCCCCCAGAGCCACCCCACTACGAAAGTTCTGGTACCGCCATTGCTTGAAAACTGCTTCTTTTTCTCTGTATCTGATGCACTGAGCAAACCTGGAAATCACTCCATTGAGAAAAGTAATGCAACTTGTGTGGGAATTACAGCGTGGTAATGTGTTATACCAACACGAATCATGTGAAGAGGCGAGAGACTGTCGGTCACGGGTTGTGAACACCACGCGGTCATTCATTTCTACTGCGTTTTGCGGAGGTGTACAAACTGTGAGGCGCGCACCTGTGAATACATACACATCAGCTGCTTTTGACGACTTTAGCCCTCTTGACATGTTTATCACAATTTCATTCTTGGGCCATCGATGTATGGAGTTCTGGGACACCCGCTGGAGCCCATCCTCACTAATATTGCGTACTAATCGTAAACATCGTTTCATCTTACCATAATTCATTAGTTACACGAAAAATCACTTGCCAGACTATAGTTCCGTGAGGCTGTAAGAACGTTATCTGTGAGATATGGCGATCTACTTAGCGTATTGTAATGCTAATGGTTAAAGGTTCTCAGACGAATATTTTTGCAGCAGAATTTGGTGAGTGTTTTGAAGTGAATTACTGGAACATTACATGTAAATTATATAATACAAACATACGAGGTGACAAGCGATATTACGTACAGAGACATTGTAGCACAAGAAAGGAGGAAACTCAAACCCACGAATAATTCTATAATAATTGTTCTGCACATAACGAAAGGTACGTAAAAATATATCTCTGTAATGCTATGTAGCGTATATTTGCTTTTAGAGTTGTCCAGATTTGTTTGTGTGCACCTTGTTACTCGTGTAATCAATCGCAGAACCAAGTCCATGTCCTCGTGCTAGCTCAGGTCCCCGGCCTATGTACCATGCTGTAGTCAACTTGTGTAATCGGTCCCCAAAATTACAAGCCTAATGATAATAAGTGATTGAAATAATTTTAGTGTTGCCCTTTAAATGTGCAGATATTTGATCTGAACAAATGTAACTTTTTAAAATTCTTTTACAGAACGAAAAGTTACATTTGTTCGGATCAAATGGCGGCGATGTCAAGATTAACTATGATTATCACACTATCGCAATCTAATAATCATCCGTGGCGCTACAGCCCATGAAGGGCCTAGACCGACCAGCCGGCTGGTGACCTCACGCCCACATGCCGAAGCAGAGGTGGACGATCATCCAACCAGAATGGAGGTATCGTGTAGTTAGCACGATGATCCTCCCAGCTGTTATAGCTAGCTTTCGCAACCGAATTTCGCTACCTATCGTAGCTCCCCAAGTACATCACGATGCTGGGTGGGCACCGGTCCTATACGCTGGCCGAAATTTCATGAGAAAATTTCTTCCTCCATGAAGACTCGAACGAGCGCCCATTTCGTAACGCGAATCCCAGGCAGGATGCCTTAGACCACGACGCCACGGTGACTATCGCAATCTAAAACCATTTAATATGTCGTGAACGACTCAAGATTCGCTAACGAGCGAATTCTCTTTAGGAAGCTCTAACGATACCTAAGAACTTGCGAAAATAAAAGTGAGTTAAGAAATAAAAAAAACCTAGTTTTGAAACAAAATTTTCTTAGTACTTTATCGTGCCGAAACGATTCGCCATGGTGATCTAGAGGCTAGAGCGCTGGACTTATAATCCTGTAGACCCGGATTCGATCCCTGGTGAACCGTGAACCCACGATTTATAACTTTTGTAGGGCAAGCCCATGGTCCAAGTAACACAGATTTTCTTCAGGAGCTCCGGTTCCACTGTGGCATCTCATCTTATCTCATCGCGGGTGTAGCGTAGATCAGGCTTCTAGGCGCACCCTGGGCAACGACTCTGTCGGCAAATTGGTCTATATGACTTAGTCATTCAACCATATGAAGCCAGTTAATTACCCGCCATTAATAGTAGAAAAAATGCCGAGACTAACTGCCGCACAAAGCAAGAAAACTACCGAAAAGGGAAAAATGAGGCAGAGGAGGGTTCACAGCCTCTAGGCCGAAAATAGATCGCAAGCATTCAACTTGTCAGTCGGACGTTTCACGTAAAATTTGTGATTCAGTCGGAGTGTGAATCCAGGCGATTTTTTTCTTTACTTATTACAAAATTCTAAGCTGATGCAAGATCAATGGAATAAAATACATGAAAGATTGAAATGTCCATACCTGTGGAGTAACGGTCAGCGCGTCTGGCCGCGAAACCAGGTGGCCCGGGTTCGAATCCCGGTCGGAGCAAGTTGCCTGGTTGAGGTTTTTTCCAGGGTTTTCCTTCAACCCAATACGAGCAAATGCTGGGTAACTATCAGTACTGGACCCCGGACTCATTTCACCGGCATTATCACCTACATTTCATTCAGACGCTAAATAACCTAGATGTTGACACTTACTTATTGGCATTTAAGGAACCCGGAGGTTCATTGCCGCCCTCACATAAGCCCGCCATTGATCCCTATCCTGAGCAAGATTAATCCAGTCTCTACCGTCATATCCCACCTCCCTCAAATCCATTTTAATATTATCTTCCCATCTACGTCTCGGCCTCCCGAAAGGTCTTTCTCCCGCCGACCTCCCAACTAACACTCTGTATGCATTTCTGGATTCGCCCATACGTGCTACATGCCCTGCCCATCTCAAGCGTCTGGATTTAATGTTCCTAATTATGTCAGGTGAAGAATACAATGCGTGCAGCTCTGCGTTGTGTAACTTTCTCCATTCTCCTGTAACTTCATCCCTCTTAGCCTCAAATATTTTCCTAAGAACCTTATTCTCAAACACCCTAAATCTCTGTTCCTCAAAGTGAGAGTCCAAGCTTCACAACCATATAGAACAATCGGTAATATAACTGTTTTATAAATTCTAACTTTCAGATTTTTTGACAGCAGACTAGGTGACAAAAGCTTCTCAACCGAATAATAACAGGCATTTCCCATATTTATTCTGCGTTTAATTTCCTCCTGAGTGCCATTTATATTTGTTACTGTTGCTCCAAGATATTTGAATTTTTCCACCTCTTCGAAGGATAAATCTCCAATTTTTATATTTCCATTTCGTACAATATTCTGGTCACGAGACATAATCATATACTTCGTCTTTTCGGGATTTACTTCCAACCCTATCACTTTACTTGCTTCAAGTAGAATTTCCGTAGAATATTGAATCTACTAATATTAGCTTGTTGCTCTACTCGCTTAGCTACTGATAGCCTTTCCCTTAATTCTCCAATTACCAAATAATGGTCAGAATTACAGTCTGCTCCCCTGAAAGTTCGAATGTCTATTATACTAGTATGTCTCCGTTTATCTACCAAGATGTGATCTATTTGGTTGTGTGCCATTCAGATGTTGATACAGCGTCGTAAAATAACCCAATAAAAAAAAAGATTGAAATACTCAGAACAATATAAAAGACAGTGCCTGTTGCCATGTAAAAATGGGGGGAGTGGGGGAACTAAGATTTCGTCAGAAAATATAGCAGGGAATTGCTTCTACTGCAGCTATGAAAATTGGCGTAGGAATTGTATGTGTAGAGTTTCATGTAAATGTCATTCCAGTTGCAAGAAATTCAATTTGTTTTACCGTTATAGCGGAATTTAACTGAAACCAAAACATGTTGTAATTTTCCCATATCAGTTCGGAAGCAGCAAAGGAATGTGCCTGTCATTATGATGTGTGGAGTCTAACGGACCAAAAATTACGGCTGGTAGTGCAGAACTTCATTACTCGCGTCATTATACACGCACTCCAAAATATGAAACGCTTCCTACGACCCTCACAGCACACTATCACGTTGATATGAAATGTCTTCATTATTTGAAATCTCATTTTCTGACTTAATGCGGAGACTGCAATTTGAATGTTTATCATCTGATTAGGTAACATCACAGTCTAGTACATACAGTCACGAAGCTCAATACGTAGTAAATATGCATCCATAGATACTTGCTAACCACTAGGATCGCTACTATCGCCTCATTACAGACAATGCGAAATAGTACCTGCACAGTCTATTGTTCCTAGCACCCTCACAACTCAAGCTTCACGACTGTATATACTAGACTGTGGTAATATTTTACTATAGTGAGGATCACGCATGAGTAGTTCCTAGAAGACTAATTTGGCCGTCTCTCCTCCAGTGTTGCCAACTAATACCAGATATCACTAAAAAGGGTGAAATCACAATGCTATCTAGGGTACTACTATAATAATAATAATAATAATAATAATAATAATAATAATAATAATAATAATAATAATAATAATCATAATCATAATCATAATAATAATAATAATCATAATAATAATCTTATTAATTTATTTACTTCTTTTATTTACTTATATTTAATGTGCTGTACAACAGCCAGTGGCCAATTACAGTTCAGCACAAAGAATATAACAAAAATATCAGCATTGATATAAATTACAGTAAAAGTACAATGGAATAATTAAAATAATGACAATTAAATAAAATGAAATTACAACTGAAATAATGGAATCATATAAATAGTATTACAAAGATATGCAAGATGACGAGAATATTATAATACATATCTAAACAAAAGGCATAAATTAATAATAACTGAAATAAAACTCAAAAAGTATATACTGCACATTAAATGGATCCAAGTTCAATCCATGCAAATTAGCACATTTTATACATCTGCAGACTGGAGAGAGAGAGATTTAGAATTTCTGGGAGTACGAAGACTGATACTGCTTATGAATGATTCACAATCAATATTACCCTTAATGACTTTACAAAAAAATAAATAGGCCTAATCAAGATCTTGAAGTCTGGTAAATAAACTACAGCAATTAAAATATTTGCAATTAATCTGATATTTATAATCGGAATTAGGTAAAAATCTATAAGAACACAAGGAAATATATATTTTTTTTAATATTCTCTATTTTAGCCGAGTCAGTGGAAGTAATAATAATAATAATAATAATAATAATAATAGTAATAATAATAATAATAATAATAATAATAATAATAATAATAATAAATTAGTATTAACAACAACAATGTCTTGCTTATTTACCACATCTCATCTTTATGTTGGAAAGTGTTTTCTAAATGGTTCAATAATTTGTAAAAGAGTATATTTTCCTCTTGGACCTCTCGCACATTATGTTGGTAATTAGGATTAGTATGATCTAATATTAAAATTTATTTTGTCTGATGACATAACAGTTTACGATTCACGAGAACTAACCTAAAAATGTACGTATTTTGTTTGATCACGTGAAATGATCAGTACAAACTCCGAAAACCGAATGTCACGCTTAAGAGTACTTACTCCTAATAATTTTGCTATTCTAGTTATAATTCCTGTCTCCGTATGCATAATTCCTTCTTCATTATCTTCTTTCTTCAGTTCACTATACATAGGAACTATAGATTCTCTGAATGGCACATGCTTTTTTTCTTGGAGGAGTCAAGGCTGGTTCACAATTAACCGGGAATGGAAACGACAATGAGTACGAGAACGGAAAAATTGTTAAAATAAATGTATTTAAATGTGAACATTCACAATTAACTATTGTGAATGCTCACATTTGAATACATTTATTTAACAATATTTCCGTTCTCGTTCTCGTTGTTGTTTCCGTTCCCGGTTTATTGTGAACCAGCCTTAACTGTCATGCTATTTCCTCTCTTTAACGTTATTGTAATAAAAATCTAAACACGAGAGAAATTAATCAAAATGTAAAATGGCATTTCTATCGATTATCCAGGTGCATGTATCACACCAAGTGTGTTATGTTTATTTACACTTACTTGATTATAATCTTGAATTGTAACCATAACCACAACGCAACGCAGCATATAAAATAGCTATTATGTATTAATATAAACACTGCTATTAATTAATTATTAGTATGTTCAAATTTCACTAGCTTCCAGTAATCGGCTCAGATATCTAGAATAATTTTAATTTTCAGAATTTGCACTACCGACAACTACTGTCACCGCTACCAACATAACGGTTAGAAAATCACTACCAGTTGTAGCATTTCTCAGTACCGAAATTCGAAACGAAGTTGACAAAAGAAAATTCAACCTGCAAACTAGAAAATCACCATAATGTACTAACGTATGTAGTATTGGGGGGAGGAGGGGCATGGTTGGTTTTACCCTTGGGGTATTAAGTAAGATGATCCGAACTATACTCAGCGATGTATACAATGGAGGGAGGATGGAACTGGCCATCCTACCCTATTATCTTCTGGCTTAGTTGTCCCATGAGTAATGCCTTATTGGTGCCACTTATGAGGTCCAAGCCTGTCTTCGGACAGTTGACTAAACAATCATCAAATATTATAGTCACAGCAATTCATGGGTCGTTTATATTGCTTCTTATGAGTTACGTCTAATAGTTGAAGATTAATTTCGGTGAAGTCTTGTTTCAAGCTCCATCTAACATGACCTCGTACATCGCATCTCTTTGTGACATCATGTCCTGAATGCAAATGGGGTGGTCTGTGAAAGTGTGTCTGTCGAAATGACAGTCATAACGCTGATATCGACGACACATGTAGGTCTCATTTCAATTGCAGTGGACGCGTTGTTGTCCTTGTGACGGATGCCGTATCCGGCCAGGAAGCATAGTTGCGCCATGATGCTCTGCGAGCTGTGTCAGTATCATTGGATTTTACTTAAATTACTTGTTCTTATCTCTTACGATTCCTTTAGGTAATACGGTAAATCAAGTTGAGATGTGTCGCCTTACTTCATTGATTACTTGATTAAGAACAGGACTTCGGAGATGTCTGGAGAATATACGGCTATCACCAGAAAAACAACTACGGTACACTAGAAAAGAATTTCATTTACCTTCCTTTATCTGCTCCTCATTATTCTTTCTTCTTTCCTCACCTTTCACTTTTTCTTGGATCTTCATCCTCTTTCTTACCTATCCTCTCTCATCTCTATTTTCTTTGCTCTTCGTTCTCAACTTCTCCTTTCCATCTCTTATTTTTTCTTTTTCCATTAAATCCTAACTCCTATTTCCGGTTCTCAATTTTCTCCTTCCTTTCGTATTTCCCTCTATCTTCTTGTATTTTTCCTCCTCCTCCTCCTCCTCCTCAATTTTTTCTCCTTCTCTCTCCTCAATCTTCTCTTCCTTTTCTCAATCTTTTCCTCTTCTTCCCTCAATCTTATCCTCTTCCTTTTCTCAATTTTCTCCTCTCCCTTCTTTCAGTCTTCTCTCCTCTCAATTTTCTATCCTTTCTTCCCTTTCAATCTTCTCTTCCTTCTCTCAATCTTTTCCTCTTTTCTCCCATAATCTTCTCCTCTCCCTTATCTCAATCTTCTCTTCTATCTTTTCTCGATCTTCTCTTTCCTCTCATGTTCTCCTCTTCCTTTTCTCAATCTTCTTCTCTTTCTCCTCTCAATCTTCTTCACTTCCTTTTCTCAATCTTCTTTTTCTTCTCTCAATCTTCTCTTTCTTCTCTCAATCCTCTCTTTCTTCTCTCAATCATCTCTTCTTTCTCTCAATCTTCTCCTCTCCCTTCTCTCAATCTTCTCCTCTTCCTTCTGTCAGTCTTCTCCTCATCTAATTTTCTACCCTTGCTTCTGTCAATCTCAATCTTCCCTTCCTTCTCTTAAGCTTCTCCTCTTCCTCTTTTCAATCTTTTCCTCTTCCTTATCCCAATCTTCTCCCCTTCCTTCTCTCAATGTTCTCATCTTCCTTCTCTCAATCTTCTTCTCTTCCTTCTCTCAATTTTCTCTTCCTTCTTTCAGTCTTCTCTTCCCCTCAATTTTCTACCGTACCCTCTCTCAATTTTCTCCTCTGTCTTCTCTCAATCTTCTCCCCTTCCTTCTCTCAATCCTCTCCTTTTTCTCAATTTTCTTCTCTTCTTTTTCTCAATTTTCTTCTCTTCTTTTTCTCAATTTTCTTCTCTTCTTTTTCTCAATATTCTTCTCTTCTTTCTCTCAATCTTCTCCTCTTCCTTCTCTCCTCTCAATCTTCTCCTCTTCCTTCTCTCCTCTCAATCTTCTCCTCTTCCTTCTCTCCTCTCAATCTTCTCCTCTTCCTTCTCTCAATCTTCTCCTCCTGCCTTCTCTTAATCTTCTCCTCTTCCTTCTCTCCTCTCAATCTTCTCCTCTTCCTTCTCTCCTCTCAATCTTCTCCTCTTCCTTCTCTCCTCTCAATCTTCTCCTCTTCCTTCTCTCCTCTCAATCTTCTCCTCTTCCTTCTCTCAATCTTCTCCTCCTGCCTTCTCTTAATCTTCTCCTCTTCCTTCTCTCAATCTTCTCCTCTTCCTTCTCTCCTCTCAATCTTCTCCTCTTCCTTCTCTCAATCTTCTCCTCCTGCCTCCTCTTAATCTTCTCCTCTTCCTTCTCTCAATCTTCTCCTCCTGCCTTCTCTTAATCTTCTCCTCTTCTTTCTCTCAATCTTCTCTACTTTTTATCAATTTTCTTCCCCTCCTTTTCCCAACCTTCTTCCCTTCCTTCTCTCAATATTTTCTTCTTTCTCTTAATCTGCTCCTCTTCTCTCAATCTTCTCCTCTTTCTTCTCTCAACCTTCTCCTCTTCCTTTTTTAAATCTCCTCCCCTTTCTTCTCTTTATCTTCTACTCTTCTCTCTCTCAATCTTCTCCTCTTTCTCCTATCAATGTTCTCCTCTTCCTTCTCTCAATTTTCTCTTCTTCCTCCTCTCAATCTTGTCCTCTTCTTTCCTGAATCTGCTCCTCTTCCTTCTCTTCTTTCTTCTCTCAATCTTGTCCTCTTCCGTCTCCCAGCCTCCTCCTACCCCATCTCGTCCTCTCCATTTTTGCCTTGTACGTTCATGTTGCTGATGATAAAAATTATGCCAGTTCAATGAGATGATAGGTACAAAGAATATTCCGCGTCACAGTTGAGTGTTTGCACCTTTAACTATCAATAGAGGAGACTTCATTTCAATTGCCAGCTGATTTATCTGCTTTCCTTTAAGCATAGAGTATTTTCATTGTGTTGATCCTGTGTGGCGTTGCACTGTCATCATCACAGGGAAGGGAGTCGCGCGATGCTCAAGTGCCTCCTTTTACTGCGATGTAATTAGACAAAGGGAGTGATATTTTATTTACCGAAGCTTTCAAATGTAGAGGTTATTCACAGTCCAAATTCAATATTGGCGAGAAATAACCAACAAATATTTGCCCGGAACTATCTTATGTGCCGTAAATCTACGACATGGAACTCAAGCTTTACTTCCCTCCCAGAAAAAGCCGTGTTTAAGATTTTATAGCACTCATTCGGGTTTGAATCCGCGAATCTCGAATCATGGTATCCACACGACAACCAAAGACGACTAGAAGGAAAAGAAACGTAGTTATGACAATAGTGTTATTGACGATGATGACGATGACGATGACGATGACGATGACGATGACGATGACGAAGATAAAGGACGATGTCGATGAGTATGCCGGCAAGGACGAGGATGATGGCAGAACTGAAGGTCTTCGGCATGCATTAGTCAGAATACTTTCACTAAGTCCCATTTTAACAAATTTAAGCGAGTTATGGACCAGTTTTGTACCATAAGTTTGCTTACAACCGTATTACGAATATTGGTGATGCAGGTGGGATTCCTATTTAGTTGTACCTCTCCGAAGATACACGACAACATCCGATACGAGCCGATCGCACTGGCGACCGGGAGCTGTGGTATGTGCTTCGCTCAGTGTTGTTGACATCGGGAAGCAGGTATGTGGGCTCTGAGTTCGTGAAGTCAAGACAAGATGCAAACATTTGTTTTGTTTTCTTTCCTTTTGCGTGGGTTCGATTCCAACAACAACATAGTGCGTAAAGTTCGCGTGTTTCTTGGTTCAGAACAATAATTTAGCATTTGGGTTGGAAGCAATAACAGTCGAAACTATGATAACGATATTTATTGCATAAAAACCGGTAATAAAGAATAGCTACTGAAAATTTGTTCGGCGTTATTTAAAACAGTATTTTGTAAGTATAGTGGAGACCCTCTATCGTGGGGATCTGACACCAGAGTAGTACCAACAAGTGTCTGTCTGTGTTTGAAATGGGATAGAACGCCGATATTTGGCAAGAGTGAAGTGACTAATATAAGAGAAAACATGTTTTTTATATAATTTGAAAGGAATCGAAAAAATTGAGTGATGTACCTAATAGATTAATAAACTGAAATTTTGTAGATTTTGAAATGAATTCATTTTACTTATTTAGATTGGGTAAAATAATAAGATAGCCTACTTGAATTAGTGAACAAAAAGATAATTAGGTAAAAAAGATGCAAACATTTGTTTTGTTTTGTTTCCTTTTGCGTGGGTTCGATTCCAACAACAACATAATGCGTAAAGTTCGCGTGTTTCTTGGTTCATAACAACAATTTAGTATTTGGGTTGGAAGCAGTTAACAGTCGAAACTATGATAACGATATTTATTGCATAAAAACCGGTATTAAAGAATACTGAAAAATTGTTCGGCGTTATTTAAACAGTATTTTGTAAGTATAGTGGAGACCATCTATCGTGGGGGATCTGACACCAGAGTAGTACCAACAAGTGTCTGTGTTTGAAATTGGATAGAACGCCGATATTAATTTGGCAACATGTTTTTTTAATAATTTGAAAGGAATCGAAAAAATTAAGTGACGTGCCTAATAGATTAATAATCTGAAATTTTGTAGATTTTTGAAATTAATTCATTTTACTTGTTTAGATTGGGTAAAATAATAAGATAGCCTACTTGAATTAGTGAACAAAAAGATACTTATGTAAAAAAAAGTGCCCCTCTCCGCTTCAGAAACTCAGAATAAACACTAATAAACTTCAGTCATTCTTAAGGGACGAACTCCAGACCAACAGAATACGAGGTGCTTACGCTGCTCCGGTGTTATTTCTCTTGGTCTCCTAGGGAGTGAAGGTCTTTTATTTTTAAATGACAAACAGCAAATCTGCTGGTAGGTGGTGTTCGTGTAAGCAACTCAAACTCGTGAATATATATATATTTTTTTGTTATTTTATTACAATGTTCAGAAACGATAATACAAAGTGTTTGTCTGTTATTGTCTTGTCTTGACTTTAAGTGAGATGCGAACCGGCGTCTTCACATCGCGAGTGTTTTGTGTTTCATTATAGCCTGCAGTTTGGATTGTAGTCTCCTCTAACCTTCAGGTATGATACGTTAAAATATTCTACTTAGTAATAAATATTGTCATGAGAGATATGTTAAGGAAAGCGAGGATGCGCCATTCAACCTTTCACAGGTACAGGTTCAGCACTTCCGTGTGTTAGGGACAGGCGTGTAACCTTGACTTTGCACAGACCTGCCTCCAACACCCACCACATCGTTAGCCATTTAAAATCCTCTCTTGCCTTCATCGATGTTTATTTTTTGTGTAGGCCTACAATTAATTAATGTACCGAATATCAAATAATATTAATAGTAATAATAATAATACTTACTTACTTAATTACTTACTGGCTTTTAAGGAACCCGGAGGTTCATTGCCGCCCTCACATAAGCCCGCCATTGGTCCCTATCCTGAGCAACATTAATCCAGTCTCTACCATCATTTCCCACCACCCTCAAATCCATTTTAATATTATCTTCCCATCTACGTCTCGGCCTCCCCAAAGGTCTTTTTCCCGCCGGCCTCCCAACTAACACTCTATATGCATTTCTGGATTCGCCCATACGTGCCACATGCCCTGCCCATCTCAAACGTCTGGATTTAATGTTCCTAATTATGTCAGGTGAAGAATACAATGCGTGCAGCTCTGCGTGGTGTAACTTTCTCCATTCTCCTGTAACTTCATCCCTCTTAGCCCAAATATTTTCCTAAGAACCTTATTCTCAAACACCCTTAATCTCTGTTCCTCTCAAAGTGAGAGTCCAAGTTTCAGAGCCTACATATAAGTAGTAATGACAATGGAGTTAGGTTAGTCAACTTTGCCACAACAAAAAAATTAATTGTCAAGAGTACAACATTTCCCCATAAGGATATACATAAATAGACTATACTTGGACTTCTCCAGATGGAATGACATACAATCAAATAGATCACATCCTGATAGGTAAACGGAGACATACTAGTATAATAGACATTCGAACTTTCAGGGGGGCAGACTGCAATTCTGACCATTATTTGGTAATTGGAGAATTAAGAGAAAGACTGTCAGTAGCCAAGCGAGTAGAGCAGCAAGCTAATATTAGTAGATTCAATATTCTGAAATTAAAGGACGACGAAACTAAGCAACGTTATCAGGTTGAAATTTCAAATAATTAGGTTTGCTGCTTTAGTAACTTCCGACGAAGCTGAGGAAGAGTTAGATGTTAATAGCGTGTGGGACAATATCCGAGATAATATCATTATTGCAGCTGAGCAGAGCATAGGCTATCATGAAACTAAGAAAAAGAAACCATGGTTTGATGAAGATTGTTCCATTGTAGTAGATAGAAGGAAACAGACAAAATTGAAATTCTTACAGGATCCAATTGAGGAGAATAGAGATAATTATTTCAATGAAAGACGGGAATAAAAAGTAATAATAATAATAATAATAATAATAATAATAAACCACTAGCATAGCTCAGGCGGTACCTGTTTGCCTACTATTTTGGAGCTGTTCTCGGGTATTTCTGCTTGAGTTGATTAGTTGGATTTTCTTCTATGTTTTTCTTAACCATAAGGCGAATGTCAATTCAAAATTTAATTGGAACATTTTGTCTTAGTTAATGTTTCTTAGGTATTGCTAGAAGTATTGATTTGTTTTTTTTTTCTTTCTTCTTTTACTTTTTTTTAATCTAGATTAAAATTGCAAGTTTCTTGTTTATGTTAGTTAATTAGTTAGGATACAATTAATTATGATACTTAATCACTCATTTAAAGTTTGTGTGACTGCAACCTGTGTATTTTTGTGTGGCTTTACTTTGTTTATAGTGTTTTTTTCTCTCTCTCTCTTTATTTCTTGTGTAGCTTTACTTTGTAAGTGTAATTTTTTTCTGTTTATTTCTGTTATTGTATTGCATTCCTGGTGTTGTGGAAGAGAAGGCCTGATAGCCTTAACTACGCCAGAATAAATAAATAAATAAATAAATAAATAAATAAATAAATAAATGTCAGGTAATCTATGGTGAATTCTCGACCTCATCTCGCTGTCACAAAGTTCGACGCTAAATGGCTTAGTAGTTGATGCAACGTCGTTAAATAACCGACTATATTATTATTATTATTATTATTATTATTATTATTATTATTATTATTATTATTATTATCATCATTATAATCATTAAAGAATAAGGTAGGCCTATATACCTCTGATTGAGTTTCTATATGATATGTGCAGTCTTAGAAAAAAGTTTTGTCGCACAGATTACTCTGTAAGTCCCCAGAAAGGAGGCAGTGGATATGATCAGAGGACATGCGACCTGGGTCACAAGAGGACTAATTGACGTAATAAAATTAGTTTTGTTTCGTTGTATGTCTGATTATGTGCACTGCCTCCTTTCTGGGACTTATAAAGTATCTTTGCGACAAAACTTTTTTCAAAGACTGTACATCTATTATCAGGCAGTAGCCCTACATCTCACTTGACGATATGTGTCAGAGGATGAAAAATTGTTTGTATACATCTGAAGTCTGACTAGTGAAATATGTAGCTAATCGGCGATGTATGCAATGGAGGGGGAAAGGAACTGGCCATACTATTACATTATCTCCTGGCCTAATTGTTTCATAAGTGGTGCCTTGTTGGTATCTCTTAAGAGGTTCAGACCTGTATTCGGACAGTTGACTAAACAACAACAATATTTCAGTATTATGCAACATTTGTACTATAATAACCATCAAGTTCTACCATGTTTCCTTGGATGACCACTGGCACACATTATAAAAGGATCACATTGCAACGCAATAAAACTAGAAAAAAAATGTTATTTCCACTATTAACATTTTCACACAACGAACTTCATTTACAGTTTTCTGTCTAACGAAGGCAACAATCTAAAACGTAGGTCTATCTCCCGTGAAACAAATAAAAAAGAAAACAATATCAAACAATTTAACATCCAAATTTTTTAATTCTCAAAAAAAAAAATATGATGTTTTATATAACGACGCTCGCAACTACCGAGGTTATATTAGTGTCGCCGGTGTGCCGGAATTTTGTCCCACAGGAGTTCTTCTACATGCCAGTAAATCTACTGACATAAGCCTGTCGCATTTAAGCACACTTAAATGCCATCGATCTGGGCCGGGATCGAATCCGCAACATTGGGCACAGAAGGCCAGAAAATTCTCGAAATCATGACATGATTATCTTTCGATTGAGACAAATTTTCTAAATAGATTTCTTAGACTTTTTGGCAATTTCCACAGATCAGATCCGTCCATTTTCTACGTAGTTAATAAACTTTGTTTATAGAATCACTAGACC
Organism: Periplaneta americana; assembly: GCF_040183065.1. Taxonomy (NCBI): domain Eukaryota; kingdom Metazoa; phylum Arthropoda; class Insecta; order Blattodea; family Blattidae; genus Periplaneta; species Periplaneta americana. The sequence goes on along the minus strand of NC_091118.1, from coordinate 198,488,921 downwards.
CTATTTTCATGTCAACATAAATAATTATAACTTAAAGCTTACGTTTCAAAATTTTAATTTGATTCAGTTATGAATTTAATACTTATGAACTCTACTCAACCATATTATGAACTAGTCAGCCATGAAATATTGTATGCACCGTAGGCCTATTTAATGTCTATGTACCTATGCTTTTATCATCCAGTCTGCTGTCAAAAAATCTGAAAGTTAGAATTTATAAAACAGTTATATTATCGGTTGTTCTTTATGGTTGTGAAACTTGGACTCTCACTTTGAGAGAGGAACATAGATTAAGGGTTTGTAGTAGCTCCCTTTAAAGCAGGTTTGAATAATTTCAAGGAAAAATTGTTCCGGAGCCAGGCATCGGAAAAAAAAAAAAAAAGGAAAAATTGTGACTGTGTCGTGTATAGTTTCTGGGGTAGCTCAGTCGGTTGAGCGTTCGCGCGCTAAGCGAAGGGTCCCGGGATCGATAGGTTAAGGGTGTTTGAGAATAAGGTGCTTAGAAAAATATTTGGGGCTAAGAGGGGTGAAGTTACAGGAGAATGGAGAAAATTGCACAACACAGAATTACACGCATTGTATTCTTTACCTGACATAATTAGGAACATTAAATCTAGATGTTTGAGATGGGCAGGGCATGTAGCACATATTGGTGAATCCAGAAGTGCATATAGAGTGTTAGTTGGGAGGCCGGAGGGAAAAAGACCTTTGAGGAGGCCGAGACGTAGATGGGAAGATAATATTAAATGGATTTGAGGGAAGTGGGATATGATGGTAGAGACTGGATTAATCTTGCTCAGGATAGGGACCAATGGCGGGCTTATGTGAGGGCGGCAATGAACCTGTGGGTTCCTTAAAAGCCAGTAAGTAAGTAACTACCTCGAACGACTAACAAATTCTCATAGCATAAACATCTACTTAATGGCCTTGATATATAAATTACTATTTAAATAATAAGAATGCCGAATTCTTTTGTTGTTCAGTATTATTCTCCCGCAAACCTCTTCTGGTGTGTAAATAACTTGCTTCTAAAAACAGGTTATGTTCCCCGAATGAGGACCAGGCCTCACAGTCGTGCAAACAATGGAATAAAATCCTGGAATAATAGAAACAGCTTCCTGCTGCATGTTATCATTAACCCCAGAAGGTCAGGACCACAATAACAGCAACCTTGAGGCACGCACTCATTTCTGTTATCAGACCGGATCCTCGCTTGGTGATCTCGGGCGAGTGAGAATGAACTTCCAGCAGGAATGCGACAATGTGGTTGTCGTGTTGAAATATGAGTATTTTTTATTGTAAAATAGGAACAAGTTTAAGAGGATAACTGGGATTGAGGTGTCTCTTATATGGCTCTATGAACACTTTGAATAGTCGAAATTTTCTCCACCTGTTTTACAAAATATGAGCCGTTGAGAGAAAAAGTGGTGTAAGTCAAAATTGGGTAATGAGGTTTAAAGTAAAAATTGTGTACAATACAGCGCAAAGTAGCAATTAATGTGTCCTTCGTGCTATTCACTGACTACTAATAGTTTAAATAAATTGAATATTAATTGCTTCTTTGCGCTGTATTTTACAGAATGTTTACTTTAACCCTCACTACCCATTTTTGACTTACACCACTTCTGCTTTGAACGGCTCATATATTGGGTGAGATTCCAAAGTACCGGGTAATCATTTTGTTTTTACTAACATTTCTAATATTAACCTGGCTATACCTTTTGATTTAATTGTTGAGAACCGCAAACTCTATGTTACCCCCTTTCACGACTGGAGTTTGATGATACTAGTGTAAAATACAAACAAATCACTTTACTAGGTATAGGAGGAAAGAAAAATAGTGGATCCATTTACTTAAACTAGGAACTATTACGATTCTGAGGGGGGGAAACCCAACCAAATAATCACCCAAACGTGTGTCAAACAACAGATTGCCTTTTTCTGTTTTCACCGCCATTGTCTTATTGAAAATTCTTCAATTCCGCAACTTACTGTAGTTTGTCTGAAAAGTTTTAATAATCTCGCCTTGTTTCCAGAAAAAGAATATTCGTAGCAAGTTGAAAAGTTATGTTACTGCATTAAATACAGAATGGAGTTAAATTTATTGTTCTTAAATAGGGGCAGAAACTTTTAAAAATTCAGGTACCCCATGAAATCAATAGCTTCGATAAGAGAAGGTTCAATTGAAGACCGGTTGGTTACATTCTCAGTTTGTACACATGGCCACGCACAGTTAGGAATGTCCAGTCTAGACGGTTGCGTTGGGTGAAGCACGCAATACATAATGCATCCAGTCTTCGTCCAGCAGCTTGTGATGTACAGGCGTTTGTTAGCTGCTTGCAGTCTTGAAGGGGCATTCGTTTTAAAGTTACTTGATAATTGTTCAGTAAGGGTTACGAATTTTATTATTTTCATATGTAGTTAGTGTCTCTCCGACACTGAACTCTGGGGCCCAGTCAACCATTTTACTCTGACCATTACACTTTTCTTACGTAATACTACTTTTTTACAAATAAACTGGTACGAAAGGGTGTGTTTCAACAAATCATGGATATTTATCGCTACAATTTTATCACTTTGCTAGCATTTGTTTATTTTATCACTTCCCTAGCATTTGTTACTTTGCTTCCCAACATTGCAAACTGCAAATTCTTTACAGTATTATAAAACATGCTTTTCGATCGTCATTTCTTTCCCACATAGATAGTCACCTGAAAATCGCGGATCTGTTCAAACGTTTCACCTCCCTACCATTTGTTTCTTTGTTTGCCAACATTTCAATCCGCAAATTCTTCACGGTAATATAATAGTACATTATGCAACGAGCCTATAATGGTAGTAATTAAAACGCGAGTATGTTTATGAAACGAGCGCAAGCGAGTTTCATAATATTCATACGAGTGTCTTAATTACCATTATAGTCAAGTTTCGTACGACTTTTTATGCTCCACCATATTTCTAACTTGAAATTATTCATAAGTATTCATGTTATTCTTATCTGACTGAAGAACGGAACTGACCTTGTGCAATACCTCGTAAATTGTGAGATGTGCGCAGACGCGAAAGTATTGATTTTTTCCGAGAAAAAGATGCCGACATTGACCTTGACATTGAAAAACCAGATGACAAATTGAATTTATTTGAATATTATTTACAATAACGCTAATTATTATAGTAACAGAACTATTTCAAATATAGGTCATTTATTGATTTATTGTTGTCTTTCGATTGCATATCTGAGAATAATAGATACTTGAGCTTTCATATTGCTACAATCATATTTTCTGATTGGTGGAACACCTGAACTTTAATGAATAAGTGTACTTTAACGAGGTCTATTAAAGGGCTGCTACCAGGTGTATAATTACTACATTTCGGCATGGTCGAGCATAAAATATGCTTTGTGATCGTTATTTGTTTCCCGCAAAGGTAGTCAACTGAAAATGGCTGCTTCGTTCAAACGTTTTGATGAAGCCAACATTAACGACATCGTCAATAGCGAAAATATTTTTATATCGTAAACTTTTCAAATAATCATCCACCAGAATTTTTTTCCTCTCATTGTATTTCACCTTATTCATCCATGTAATGAAAAATATATCATATATTACTTTTATAAAAATGCTTTCTATATAAGGTTTCGTCCACACCTGTGTATTAACGGTTAGCGAGTCTGGCCGCGAAACCAGGTGGCCCGGGTTCGATTCCCGGTCAGGGCGTTACCTGGTTGAGGTTTTCTCCGGGGTTTTCCCTCAACCCAATATGAGCAAATGCTGGGTAATTTTCGGTGCTGGACCCCGGACTCATTTCACCGGCATTATCACCTTCATCTCATTCAGAAGCTACATAACCTAAGCTGTTGATAAAGCGTAAAATAACCTACTAAAATAAAAATATAAGGTTTCATTAATCAATGTCATAATGTTATTTATAACCTTAACATGCCTATCAGCCACCGGCGTGGCTCAGTCGGTTAAGGCGCTTGCCTGCCGGTCTGAAGTTGCGCTCGGGCGCGGGTTCGATCCCCGCTTGGGCTGATTACCTCGTTGGGTTTTTCCGAGGTTTTCCCCAACAGTAAGGTGAATGCCAGGTAATCTCTGGCGAATCCTCGGCCTCATTTCGCCAAATACCATCTCGCTATCACCAATCTAATCGACGTTAAATAACCTCGTAGTTGATACAGCCTATCTCAGGTAAAATGGGGCTGTACAAAATTGGAGTAGGCCTATAACTTGAGTGTCAACTCAATAGATCTTCTGAGGTATCAGTGCTGGGCAGTACTGTCCTCCTTCCGAAATTAAATTTCATTCTTAGATCAAAATTATGTTTCTCGTGGCAGCTCACAAGTTACAATTCGTTCACGCACGTCAATTAATAAATTCCTCAATCTACTCTGCCGCACCTGCCTACTAAATACGTGACGGCTGTGCCTTCGTTTAAATACGACTCATCTGTTGGTATTAAAATTGTACGAGTCCTTACACGACAGACGGGTTGAACGTGCCTGTTTGCTACTTATTAATGAAGTTTGTTTACTAATGTTGCAGAACAATATCCAGGTGCCTATTTTGAGTCACACGCCACATGTTTCTATAAATATTTCATATTGCACAACTAGCTTAATGTACTGTAGAAAAACAATCGCAAGTCACAGTGTTTGTGTTCATTACATTCATTGGAGCAAAGTACTCCCTGGAATGCGTTAGACTCTAAGATAATGGATGGTCTTAACTTGATGTTTTGTGTTGTTTTGTTTACGGAAACCATACAAGTCAATTTTATGATCATGCTATAAATTATCGATCGTTTTTGTAGTGTTCGGAATGTATATTCTATTATATTCATGTTTACAAGTAAATTACACTTCTCATTATAGAACGTATAACGGTGCACTAGTCTTTTTTTCAGAACGCTTAGCCTCAAGCCATTCTTTGTCTGCATTATTTCAACATAATGGAAAGATATATTAACAAATATTAAAAATTCTTTCTTGTTCTTTTATCCACAATATGCAGATCAACTCCGGGTGATGAAAAGATTTTTCTCGTTGCCAAAGTTCCAAAACGACCCAGAGGTTCGTTCAACCTTCATTCAAATTCGACCATATGACTTCATTCTAGTGTCGATGTCAAGAAAGCATGGAGCTCTACCTCCATGCCCCCAAAGTGCCTTCATAGAGTATTTACCTGTATCTCTATCTACGTATTGTGTAGTTGTCTGGAATCGGTGGGGTTAGCAAAATTCATCATACGATTACTTGATATTTTCCTTACAGTTTTGAAAATCTCAGATGAATTTCAAGATTCAGAAACTCTGAAAAAAAAACTAAAAATAGTTGCGATTTTTATTATTATTATTATTATTATTATTATTATTATTATTAAGTAGGAGGGCAAACCATAGCGCTCCTCCATCTGAGAGACATTTTACACTTGGTGCATTCATCTCGCAAAAATACTATCACGCCATCACAAATTCCATCGACGCTACGCTAGAGTGCTTCGTAGTTCATGTAGCTTCACTAAGTAACTGACCGAAGGAAGCAATGTTCAGTTTTCAAGTAAATATTAAGACCAGTGTTACTTCGTTGAACATACAGACCATCGACTGGTAAAGTTGGTGTTCAATACCAGCGTTGAAGTCTCCCATTCAAAATTGCAAAATGTTATAGAAGGGGACACAAGAATGGGGGATTTACACCCCTCTCTCGGAAGTGTTGTCACATTATGCGCCATACTTTATTTCCCTTCGTCTCAAAAACGAGAAAGTGATGTTCTTTGTAACCGGTGATTTTCCCAAGTTGTGACGTACGTATCACTATGAGTGACAAAAGATAGTTCAGGTAATTCTTTCGTTTATGTATGTGACCCGTGTGACGAGTAAAATACTCAAGCTCTCTGTTACGCTTATTGTTTTTTAATCTTTTACATTATAAAATGTTAACATTCAAATTATTTAATATGTATATAATAAAATTAATACAGAATAAATGCTCAAATGTGACTTTATTCAAATATAGCCTATTTTATTGTTTTCTTTCGACATACAAATTAAGACTAATTAGGAACAATGCTTTCAAATTCTTAAAACTAGGCTATATACTTACGTAAACTTCATGGAAAATGGAGCAGTAGGTTGGGATCCGTACAGACAAAACCAAATCGATTCAATAGAAAAGATCCAACGCAAGGCAGCAAAATATATCAAAATGGGGAAGGGACATGGTGAAGAGATAGTAAAAGATTTAGGGTGGGAACCTCTCAAATCAAGGCGACGAAAAACCAGACTCAACGCATTGTTTAAGGCACAAATGGGACACAAAGCATGGACCGACATCAATGCTAGATTAGCAACACCGTCATACTTAGGAAGGGCTGATCATATTAAGAAGTTTAAATGTAGAAAACAAAGAACGGACGTGGCAAAATTTTCCTTTGTTAACCGCACAATAGTAGACTGGAACAGCTTACCTGCGGAAATCTTTCAGGGTGGTCCTCTTAAAATCAATACATTTAAGGGAAGGTTGAGAAGATTAAGACTGAAAATGTAATTGGAGGTGCAGTGTAATTATTTAAGTTGTCATGTAACTAATTGAGTTGATATATAATTAATTAAGTTGATATGTAATTAATTAAGATGATATGGAATTTAGTTGATATGTAAATAAATTAGGGTGAGATGTAATTATTAAGATGATATGTAATTAAGTTGGTATGTAATTAATTAAGGTGATATGTAATTATTTAAATTGGTAATAGTTGGGTGAAATAGAAGTACTTATAAGTTAGATTTACTTTTGCTTATCGTAGGCGTTATTATAGAATAGTTTTTATTTATAGTCCTAGATTTATTGCATCTAATATTTGTAGATTTACGTTTATTTTATTTTATTTCAGTTACGTTTATTTTATTTTATTTCTGTAATTGCAATTATTGTATATTATATATCGCTGCCACCGGATGTATACCCAATTGTAGTGTTAATAAATACATACTCAGCCGCGGCGAAAATGCGACTCACGAGCACATTGTGGCTCGCAGTGCTTTTCTCTCGCTTCCTACCTACAACCCCCACCCTCTCACTCACTGGAGTCAAACTCCGTTCTATTTGTATTTGTCTCGGACCTGCGAGTGGCGTATCGTCGCAATATCTCTCTCGAAACCATGTACCTCTATAAAAAAAACGGAAGTTTAAAGTAGGATGGGAGGATGCATTCTTTTGCTTACAATATGATGAAAATATTAAATGTATGATTTGATCACAAATATTACTAGGAAAACGGTTGTATAACATAAAACGGCATTATAAGTTACTACATGTTACTGATGAAACATTAAAAGGTTAACTGTTATTATTATTATTATTATTATTATTATTATTATTATTATTATTATTATTATTATTATTATTATTATTATCATCATCATCATCATCATCATCATCTCTGTACATCGATTCTTTTACAGCAGATGTACGAATAATGCGTTTAGATTTTCAATTTAAACTCACAGATTTACAATGTGACGTTAAATGAAAGCTAGATGTAAGGACTTGACAGATATTGAACTTTTCAAATCTTTGGAAAAAAAATAAATATTTGAAGCTTCGTTCTTTCGCTTCCTCTGTTGAAGCCATGTTCGCTGTAACTTACGTTTGTGAAAAATTATTTTTAACAATGAAAATAGTAAAAATCAAATTTAGATCACGACTGACAGACAAATACCTTCGTGATCAACTACGATTGGCAGTAAGTGACATAATTCCTGATTTTGAAACTTTGTCGCAGAGACATTCTGAAGACAGTTAATTTTAGGTTGTGATAATGTGTCCTATGTTTTCTTCTTCATTTCTTTCTTCGTTACACGTCCTAAACATTAACTTCCCCTTCGGTTGTCCGCCTCCCTCCATAGGTGCTATGCACGTTGCAGCTTACACAGTGGCTCGGCGCAACATGGCCTTTTCGCCACGGCTGAATACATGCATGCATACATACATACATACATTCATTCTCATCATCATTTGTTGTTTTGTTCTGTTTTGTATCGTGCAAAACTGTAATTGGCTTTGTGCTGTTGTTTTTGCACGTTAATATTCTAAATAAATAAATAAATAAATAAATAAATTATTATTATTATTATTATTATTATTATTATTATTATTATTATTATTATTATTATCATCTCTGTACATCGATTCTTTTACAGCAGATGTACGAATAATGCGTTTAGATTTTCAATTTAAACTCACAGATTTACAATGTGACGTTAAATGAAAGCTAGATGTAAGGACTTGACAGATATTGAACTTTTCAAATCTTTGGAAAAAAATAAATATTTGAAGCTTCGCTCTTTCGCTTCCTCTGTTGAAGCCATGTTCGCTGTAACTTACGTTTGTGAAAAATTATTTTCAACAATGAAAATAGTAAAAATCAAATTTAGATCACGACTGACAGACAAATACCTTCGTGATCAACTACGATTGGCAGTAAGTGACATAATTCCTGATTTTGAAACTTTGTCGCAGAGACATTCTGAAGACAGTTAATTTTAGGTTGTGATAATGTGTCCTATGTTTTCTTCTTCATTTCTTTCTTCGTTACACGTCCTAAACATTAACTTCCCCTTCGGTTGTCCGCCTCCCTCCATAGGTGCTATGCACGTTGCAGCTTACACAGTTGCTCGGCGCACCATGGCCTTTTCGCCACGGCTGAATACATACATGCATACATACATACATATATAACAGAAGTGACAAGAAATACACACTTAAAAAAAGAGCGCATGAATTATTTCGTCTTAAGCACTGGTTTACCTTGAAAGATACACATAGAATTATGAAACTTGAAGATGTTTCGCTCTTCTCACATAATCGCTACATTTGAGTGCACCCAGAGTCTTTAAACGCGACGCTACGTTACAGAGAAGTCTTCAGCTAGAGAGGAAACACGCCTCTTCCTTATGTTTACGTGTGCAAAGCGGAAACCGTTTGATTTGTACTACACCAGCAACACATTTATTGCCGACGTTTATATCTGCTTTCTAACGTATTTATTGTTTTATTATGCGGATGTGTTATATTATCCTGATTAATATTCTTGCCGATGCGTCTCCTTCAGAAGCATGAGCGGCGTCGTTAGTTCTTCTTTAACGACATGCTGATTCATTCGAAGTAGCGATACTGATCATGTTTAGTAGCAGTGAGCAAGGCTACTCTGTTTTATTCCCATTTACGTTAGCAACTGTTCTTACCATTTTTTAACATGGGGCGTTTTTCTGCCTACTCCTCCTGAAAAATTGTAACAAAAATTACAGCATTGCCCCTTATGGAAGTTGCGTTGATGCCACCCGCAGTGCATTCGTTGCTTAAGGAAGCTCGTACAGTAGCGGTTCTGCAGATTGTAAATCTTTCACATTTTAAATACTGTATCTCAGAAATAATTCATTGGATCATTCTCATTTTTTGTATACAAATAAATAGTACTTGGGTTTCTCATTTGGCATCAATAGATTTATATTTATCAACAGTAATCTCACTAGAAGGTTTTGATTTATCTAGAGAAAATCAAAACTCGAGTGGGATTTAATTGATTATTACACGATTAGAAGAAAAAGTATATATAGATTACAAGAAATAAAATACTCTATTACAATAAAATATTAATTGACTTACTGAAATTCTATTTCACTAATGTTAGCTTCACGAAAACGTTTCAACGGAGCCGCCATTTTCAGTTGACTGTCTATGCTGTAAACAAATGACGATCGCAAAGCATGTTTTATAGTACCCTCTTTTCTATCTTCTCAGATAGTACTGTAAAGAATTTGCAGTTTGAAATGTTGACTAACAAAGAAACAAATGGTAGGGAGGTGATAAAAACGGAAGAAAGTATATAAAGATTAGAAGAAACAAAATAGTCTAATGCAATAAAATATAAACTGACTTACTAAAATTCTATTTCACTAATGTTACCTTAACCAAAATGTTTGAACGGAGCCGCCATTTTTAGTAAACTATCTATGCGGGAAATAAATTACGATCGCAAAGCATGTTTTTTAGTACCGTAAAGAATTTGCAGTTTTAAATGGTGACAAACAAAGAAAAAAAATGTTAGGGTAGTGATAAAAATAAATAAATGCCGGGGAAGCGATAGAAATTAAACAAATGCTAGGGAATCAATAAAATTGTGCGATAAGCAGCCATGGTTGGCTGAAAGACGTCCTTTCGTACAGTTTTATTGGTCAAAAGTAGTATGACGTAGTAAAAGTGTAATAGATTAATTTATTATTGTTACTTACACAATCTAAAGGAAATTATTTACTGCTACATAACAGGAAAAACATTTCCCCAACCGCTTCTCAGTTTCTAAGTTTATTTTATATTTCTGACCCCAGAAATGCAGTATTAGAAGATGGACCATAGTGAATTTCCTATGTTACGAAGTTTTTGAACCACATTTGTCTCTTATTTCGTCATAAGGAAAAAAGTCATTTTTATTTTACAGTATTTATTTTAAATTTATGAAATTATGCATATATCTCTATAAAAGTGGTTGATTCTTTACAGTTTGAATTGCTACAGATATCCTAAAAATGTGAAACAATCTGGACAATTAGTTCAAGAGATTTCATGGCTTTGACTTGGAAACCATAAATGATGTTCTTTTGTTTTACAAATGTATAAACCCAGCTAATTTCTAAACATGGTCCACTGATTAACTTATTCTTAATTGTTTTTAAACATAGGTTTCTTATGAAAATATTAAATCCCTATATCCTATCTATACCAAGAAAAAACACACGGTTTACGGTTTGATATTTTTCACTTTTCTGCTAGCAGTTTTTCTCATCCTGCTACTGCAGGATATTTTCAGGTGCTCTTCAATGGTCCATGTGCATCCGCTTCCTCAATATACTTCACCGTTCCTTTTCTCAGAGTGAAGGCAAATGCAACACAACGCTAGTTCATGGATATCTGTTCTCTCAATATGACCGAACATTTTAACTTTTTAAATAGTACATTGTGCAACGAGCCTATAATGGTAGTAATTAAGACGCGAGTATGTTTATGAAACTCGCTTGTGCTCGTTTCATAAACATACTCGCGTCTTAATTACCATTATAGGCAAATTTCATACAACTTCTTATGCTCGACCATATTTCATTGACCTTGATATAATCTAGAGAGTAAAATGAACATTAATCTTCATATAACCTTGAAATTGATTTAGACATTGAAAAACGAGATGACAAATTGAATTTATTTGAATATTACTTACAATTAACGCTAATTATTATAGTAACAGAACATAACCTTCTGCGACAGTATTGGATTTCCAGCCTCCGTGACGTTTCGCTAGTTGTCTTTCGATTGCATATCCGAGAATAATCGATACTTGCGCTTTCATATTGTTACAATGGCGTTTTGTGATTGGTCGAAGACCTGAACTTTAATGAATAGGTGTACTTGAATGACGTCCATTAAAGGGCTGCTACCAGGTGTATAATTACTACATTTCGGCATGGTCGAGCATAAAATATATAATTAAACTTTATTATATAAAATATACATTATAGTTGAGCTTGTA